>NW_027591299.1:0-96373 GCF_964213995.1 Mustelus asterias | reverse complement strand
CCCACTACCCACACACATCACTGTCCCCCTTATCCACCCCCCCACTACCCACACACCTCACTGTCCCCCTTATCCACCCCCCCGCTCCCCACACACATCACTGTCCCCCTTATCCACCCCCCACTGCCCACACACATCACTGTCCCCCTTATCCACCCCCCCGCTCCCCACACACATCACTGTCCCCCTTATCCACCCCCCCACTACCCACACACATCACTGTCCCCCTTATCCACCCCCCCGCTCCCCACACACATCACTGTCCCCCTTATCCACCCCCACCCCCCACTACCCACACACATCACTGTCCCGCTTATCCACCCCCCTCCACTACCCACACACATCACTGTCCCCCTTATCGACCCCCCACTACCCACACACATCACTGTCCCCCTTATCCACCCCCCACTGCCCACACACATCACTGTCCCCCTTATCCACCCCCCCGCTACCCACACACATCACTGTCCCCCTTATCCACCCCCCCGCTACCCACACACATCACTGTCCCCCTTATCCACCCCCCCGCTACCCACACACATCACTGTCCCCCTTATCCACCCCCCCGCTACCCACACACATCACTGTCCCCCTTATCCACCCCCCCCACTACCCACACACATCACTGTCCCCCTTACCCACCCCCCCGCTCCCCACACACATCACTGTCCCCCTTATCCACCCCCACCCCCACTACCCACACACATCACTGTCCCCCTTATCCACCCCCCACTACCCACACACATCAATGTCCCCCTTATCCACCCCCCCACTACCCACACACATCACTGTCCTCCTTATCCACCCCTCCCCACTACCCACACACATCACTGTCCCCCTTATCCATCGCCCCCACTACCTACACACATCACTGTCCCCCTTATCCACCCCCCACTGCCCACACACATCACTGCCCCCCTTATCCACCCCCCCACTACCCACACACATCACTGTCCCCCTTATCCACCACCCCACTACCCACACACATCACTGTCCCCCTTATCCACCCCCCACTACGCACACACTCATCACTGTCCCCCTTATCCACCCCCCCACTACCCACACACCTCACTGTCCCCCTTATCCACCCCCTCACTACCCACACACATCACTGTCCCCCTTATCCACCCCCCCGCTCCCCACACACATCACTGTCCCCCTTATCCACCCCCACCCCCCACTACCCACACACATCACTGTCCCGCTTATCCACCCCCCTCCACTACCCACACACATCACTGTCCCCCTTATCGACCCCCCACTACCCACACACATCACTGTCCCCCTTATCCACCCACCCACTCCCCACACACATCACTGTCCCCCTTACCCACCCCCCCCGCTCCCCACACACATCACTGTCCCCCTTATCCACCCCACCCCACTACCCACACACATCACTGTCCCCCTTATCCACACCCCCCCACTACCCACACACATCACTGTCCCCCTTATCCACCCCCCCACTACCCACACACCTCACTGTCCCCCTTATCCACCCCCCCGCTCCCCACACACATCACTGTCCCCCTTATCCACCCCCCACTGCCCACACACATCACTGTCCCCCTTATCCACCCCCCCGCTCCCCACACACATCACTGTCCCCCTTATCCACCCCCCCACTACCCACACACATCACTGTCCCCCTTATCCACCCCCCCGCTCCCACACACATCACTGTCCCCCTTATCCACCCCCACCCCCCACTACCCACACACATCACTGTCCCGCTTATCCACCCCCCTCCACTACCCACACACATCACTGTCCCCCTTATCGACCCCCCACTACCCACACACATCACTGTCCCCCTTATCCACCCCCCCCACTACCCGCACACATCACTGTCCCCCTTATCCACCCCCCCACTACCCACACACATCACTGTCCCCCTTACCCACCCCCCCCGCTCCCCACACACATCACTGTCCCCCTTATCCACCCCCCCCCACTACCCACACACATCACTGTCCCCCTTATCCACACCCCCCCACTACCCACACACATCACTGTCCCCCTTATCCACTCCCCACTACCCACACACACATCACTGTCCCCCTTATCCACCTCCCCACTACCCACACACATCTCTGTCCCCCTTATCCACCCCCCCACTACCCACACACATCACTGTCCCCCTTATCCACCCCTCCCCACTACCCACACACATCACTGTCCCCCTTATCCATCGCACTTCCCCACTACCCACACACATCACTGTCCCCCTTATCCACCCCCCACTACCCACACACATCACTGTCCCCCTTATCCACCCCCCACTACCCACACACACATCACTGCCCCCCTTATACACCCCCTCACTACCCACACACATCACTGTCCCCCTTATCCACCCCCTCACTACCCACACACATCACTGTCCCCCTTATCCACCCCCTCACTACCCACACACATCACTGTCCTCCTTATCCACCCCCCCACTACCCACACACATCACTGTCCCCCTTATCCACCCCCCCACTACCCACACACATCACTGTCCCCCTTATCCACCCCCCACTACCCACACACATCACTGTCCCCCTTATCCACCCCCCACTACCCACACACACATCACTGCCCCCCTTATCCACCCCCCACTACCCACACACATCACTGTCCCCCTTATCCACCCCCCCCACTACTCACACACATCACTGTCCCCCTTATCCAACCCCCACTACCCACACACATCACTGTCCCCCTTATCCACACCCCCCCACTACCCACACACATCACTGTCCCCCTTATCCCACCCCCACTACCCACACACATCACTGTCCCCCTTATCCACCCCCCCCACTACCCACACACATCACTGTCCCCCTTATCCACCCCCCCGCTACCCACACACATCACTGTCCCCCTAATCCACCCTCCCCACTACCCACACACATCACTGTCCCCCTTATCCCCCCCCCACTACCCACACACATCACTGTCCCCCTTATCCACCCCCCCCACTACTCACACACATCACTGTCCCCCTTATCCACCCCCCCACTACCCACACACACATCACTGTCCCCCTTATCCACCCCCCCACTACCCACACACATCACTATCCCCCTTATCCACCCCCCCGCTACCCACCCACATCACTGTCCCCCTTATCCACCCCCCCACTACCCACACACATCACTATCCCCCTCATCCACCCCCCCACTACCCTCACACATCACTGTCCCCCTTATCCACCCCCCCACTGCCCACACACATCACTGTCCCCCTTATCCACCCCCCCACTACCCCCACACATCACTGTCCCCCTTATCCACCCCCCCACTACCCACACATCACTGTCCCCCTTATCCACCCCCCACTACCCACACACATCACTGTCCCCCTTATCCACCCCCCCACTACCCCCACACATCACTGTCCCCCTTATCCACCCCCCACTACCCACACACATCACTGTCCCCCTTATCCACCCCCCCACTACTCACACATCACTGTCCCCCTTATCCACCCCCCCCCACTACCCACATACATCACTGTCCCCCTTATCCACCCCCCCACTACCCACACACATCACTGTCCCCCTTATCCACCCCCCCGCTACCCACACACATCACTGTCCCCCTTATCCACCCCCCCGCTACCCACACACATCACTGTCCCCCTTATCCACCCCCCCGCTACCCACACACATCACTGTCCCCCTTATCCACCCCCCCCCACTACCCACACACATCACTGTCCCCCTTATCCATCGCCCCCACTACCCACACACATCACTGTCCCCCTTCTCCACCCACCCCACTACCCACACACATCACTGTCCCCCTTATCAACCCCCCCACTTCCCACACACATCACTGTCCCCCTTATCCACCTCCCACTACCCACACACATCACTGTCCCCCTTATCCACACCCCACTACCCACACACACATCACTGTCCCCCTTATCCACCCCCCCACTACCCACACACATCACTGTCCTCCTTATCCACCCCCCCCACTACCCACACACATCACTGTCCCCCTTATCCACCCCCCCACTACCCACACACATCACTGTCCCCCTTATCCACCCCCCACTACCCACACACATCACTGTCCCCCTTATCCACCCCCCCACTACCCACACACATCACTGTCCCCCTTATCCACCCCCCCCCCACTACCCACACACATCACTGTCCCCCTTATCCACCCCCCCACTACCCACACACATCACTGTCCTCCTTATCCACCCCCCCCACTACCCACACACATCACTGTCCCCCTTATCCACCCCCCCACTACCCACACACATCACTGTCCCCCTTATCCACCCCCCACTACCCACACACATCACCGTACCCTTTATCCACCCCCCCCACGACCCACACACATCACTGTCCACCTTATCCGCCCCCCACTACCCACACACATCACTGTCCCCCTTATCCACCACCCCACTACTCACACCCATCACTGTCCCCCTTATCCACCCCCCACAACCCACACACATCACTGTCCCCCTTATCCACCCCCCCGCTCCCCACACACATCACTGTCCCCCTTATCCAACCCCCCCCACTACCCACACACATCACTGTCCCCCTTATCCACCCCCCCCACTACCCACACACATCACTGTCCCCCTTATCCACCCCCCCACTACCCACACACATCACTGTCCCCCTTATCCAACCCCCACTACCCACACACATCACCGTACCCCTTATCCACCCCCCCCACTACCCACACACATCACTGTCCCAATTATCCACCCCCCGCTACCCACATACATCACTGTCCCCCTTATCCACCCCTCCCCACTACCCACACACTTCACTGTCCCCCTTATCCACCCCCCCCACTACCCACACACACATCACTGTCCCCCTTATCCACCCCCACTACCCACACACATCACTGTCCCCCTTATCCACCCCCTCACTACCCACACACATCACTGTCCCCCTTACCCACCCCCCCGCTCCCCACACACATCACTGTTCCCCTTATCCACCCCCACCCCCACCCCCCACTACCCACACACATCACTGTCCCCCTTATCCACCCCCCCACAACCCACACACATCACTGTCCCCCTTATCCACCCCCCCGCTCCCCACACACATCACTGTCCCCCTTATCCAACCCCCCCCACTACCCACACACATCACTGTCCCCCTTACCCACCCCCTCACTACCCACACACATCACTGTCCTCCTTATCCACCCCTCCCCACTACCCACACACATCACTGTCCCCCTTATCCACCCCCACCCCCACCCCCCACTACCCACACACATCACTGTCCCCCTTATCGACCCCCCACTACCCACACACATCACTGTCCCCCTTATCCACCCCCCCCACTACCCGCACACATCACTGTCCCCCTTATCCACCCCCCCACTACCCACACACATCACTGTCCCCCTTATCCACCCCCCACTACCCACACACATCACTGTCCCCCTTATCCACCCCCCACTACCCACACACACATCACTGCCCCCCTTATCCACCCCCCCACTACCCACACACATCACTGTCCCCCTTATCCACCCCCCCCACTACTCACACACATCACTGTCCCCCTTATCCAACCCCCACTACCCACACACATCACTGTCCCCCTTATCCACACCCCCCCACTACCCACACACATCACTGTCCCCCTTATCCCACCCCCACTACCCACACACATCACTGTCCCCCTTATCCACCCCCCCCACTACCCACACACATCACTGTCCCCCTTATCCACCCCCCCGCTACCCACACACATCACTGTCCCCCTAATCCACCTACCCCACTACCCACACACATCACTGTCCCCCTTATCCACCCCCCCACTACCCACACACATCACTGTCCCCCTTATCCACCCCCCCCCACTACTCACACACATCACTGTCCCCCTTATCCACCCCCCCACTACCCACACACACATCACTGTCCCCCTTATCCACCCCCCCACTACCCACACACATCACTATCCCCCTTATCCACCCCCCCGCTACCCACCCACATCACTGTCCCCCTTATCCACCCCCCCACTACCCACACACATCACTATCCCCCTTATCCACCCCCCCACTACCCACACACATCACTGTCCCCCTTATCCACCCCCCCACTACCCACACACATCACTGTCCCCCTTATCCACCCCCCCACTACCCACACACATCACTGTCCCCCTTATCCACCCCCCTCCACTACCCACACACATCACTGTCCCCCTTATCCACCCCCCCCACTACTCACACACATCACTGTCCCCCTTATCCACCCCCCCACTACCCACACACATCACTGTCCCCCTTATCCACCCCCCCGCTCCCCACACACATCACTGTCCCCCTTATCCACCCCCACCCCCCACTACCCACACACATCACTGTCCCGCTTATCGACCCCCCACTACCCACACACATCACTGTCCCCCTTATCCACCCACCACTACCCACACACATCACTGTCCCCCTTATCCACCCACCACTACCCACACACATCACTGTCCCCCTTATCCACCCACCCCACTACCCACACACATCACTGTCCCCCTTATCCACCCACCCCACTACCCACACACATCACTGTCCCCCTTATCCACCCCCCCACTACCCACACACATCACTGTCCCCCTTATCCACCCCCAGCTACCCACACACATCACTGTCCCCCTTATCCACCCACCCCACTACCCACACACATCACTGTCCCCCTTATCCACCCACCCCACTACCCACACACATCACTGTCCCCCTTATCCACCCCCCCACTACCCGCACACATCACTGTCCCCCTTATCCACCCCCCGCTACCCACACACATCACTGTCCCCCTTATCCACCCCCCCCACTACCCACACACATCACTGTCCCCCTTATCCACACCCCCACTACCCACACACATCACTGTCCCCCTTACCCACCCCCCCGCTCCCCACACACATCACTGTCCCCCTTATCCACCCCCACCCCCACTACCCACACACATCACTGTCCCCCTTATCCACCCCCCACTACCCACACACATCAATGTCCCCCTTATCCACCCCCCCACTACCCACACACATCACTGTCCTCCTTATCCACCCCTCCCCACTACCCACACACATCACTGTCCCCCTTATCCATCGCCCCCACTACCCACACACATCACTGTCCCCCTTATCCACCCCCCACTACCCACACACATCACTGCCCCCCTTATCCACCCCCCCACTACCCACACACATCACTGTCCCCCTTATCCACCACCCCACTACCCACACACATCACTGTCCCCCTTATCCACCCCCCACTACGCACACACACATCACTGTCCCCCTTATCCACCCCCCCACTACCCACACACCTCACTGTCCCCCTTATCCACCCCCTCACTACCCACACACATCACTGTCCCCCTTATCCACCCCCCCGCTCCCCACACACATCACTGTCCCCCTTATCCACCCCCACCCCCCACTACCCACACACATCACTGTCCCGCTTATCCACCCCCCTCCACTACCCACACACATCACTGTCCCCCTTATCGACCCCCCACTACCCACACACATCACTGTCCCCCTTATCCACCCACCCACTCCCCACACACATCACTGTCCCCCTTACCCACCCCCCCCGCTCCCCACACACATCACTGTCCCCCTTATCCCCCCCCCCCCACTACCCACACACATCACTGTCCCCCTTATCCACACCCCCCCACTACCCACACACATCACTGTCCCCCTTATCCACCCCCCCACTACCCACACACCTCACTGTCCCCCTTATCCACCCCCCCGCTCCCCACACACATCACTGTCCCCCTTATCCACCCCCCACTGCCCACACACATCACTGTCCCCCTTATCCACCCCCCCGCTCCCCACACACATCACTGTCCCCCTTATCCACCCACCACTACCCACACACATCACTGTCCCCCTTATCCACCCCCCACTACCCACACACATCACTGTCCCCCTTATCGACCCCCCACTACCCACACACATCACTGTCCCCCTTATCCACCCCCCCGCTACCCACACACATCACTGTCCCCCTTATCCACCCCCCCGCTACCCACACACATCACTGTCCCCCTTATCCACCCCCCCCACTACCCACACACATCACTGTCCCCCTTATCCACACCCCCACTACCCACACACATCACTGTCCCCCTTACCCACCCCCCCGCTCCCCACACACATCACTGTCCCCCTTATCCACCCCCACCCCCACTACCCACACACATCACTGTCCCCCTTATCCACCCCCCAATACCCACACACATCAATGTCCCCCTTATCCACCCCCCCACTACCCACACACATCACTGTCCTCCTTATCCACCCCTCCCCACTACCCACACACATCACTGTCCCCCTTATCCATCGCCCCCACTACCCACACACATCACTGTCCCCCTTATCCACCCCCCACTACCCACACACATCACTGCCCCCCTTATCCACCCCCCCACTACCCACACACATCACTGTCCCCCTTATCCACCACCCCACTACCCACACACATCACTGTCCCCCTTATCCACCCCCCACTACCCACACACACATCACTGTCCCCCTTATCCACCCCCCCCACTACCCACACACCTCACTGTCCCCCTTATCCACCCCCTCACTACCCACACACATCACTGTCCCCCTTATCCACCCCCCCGCTCCCCACACACATCACTGTCCCCCTTATCCACCCCCACCCCCCACTACCCACACACATCACTGCCCCGCTTATCCACCCCCCTCCACTACCCACACACATCACTGTCCCACTTATCGACCCCCCACTACCCACACACATCACTGTCCCCCTTTTCCACCCCCCCACTCCCCACACACATCACTGTCCCCCTTACCCACCCCCCCCCGCTCCCCACACACATCACTGTCCCCCTTATCCACCCCCCCGCTCCCCCACACACATCACTGTCCCCCTTATCCACCCCACCCCCCACTACCCACACACATCACTGTCCCGCTTATCGACCCCCCACTACCCACACACATCACTGTCCCCCTTATCCACCCCCCACTACCCACACACATCACTGTCCCCCCTTATCCACCCCCCCCACTACCCGCACACATCACTGTCCCCCTTATCCACCCCCCACTACCCACACACATCACTGTCCCCCTTATCCAACCCCCCACTACCCACACACATCACTGTCTCAATTATCCACCCCCCCACTACCCACACACATCACTGTCCCCCTTATCCACCCACCACTACCCACACACATCACTGTCCCCCTTATCCACCACCCACTACCCACACACATCACTGTCCCCCTTATCCAACCCCCCACTACCCACACACATCACTGTCTCAATTATCCACCCCCCCACTACCCACACACATCACCTGTCCCCCTTATCCACCCACCACTACCCACACACATCACTGTCCCCCTTACCCACCCACCACTACCCCACACATCACTGTCCCCCTTATCCACCCACCCCACTACCCACACACATCACTGTCCCCCTTATCCACCCACCCCACTACCCACACACATCACTGTCCCCCTTATCCACCCCCCCACTACCCACACACATCACTGTCCCCCTTATCCACCCCCAGCTACCCACACACATCACTGTCCCCCTTATCCACCCACCCCACTACCCACACACATCACTGTCCCCCTTATCCACCCACCCCACTACCCACACACATCACTGTCCCCCTTTCCACCCCCCCACTACCGGCACACATCACTGTCCCCCTTATCCACCCCCCACTACCCACACACATCACTGTCCCCCTTATCCACCTCCCCACTACCCACACACATCACTGTCCCCCTTATCCAACCCCCCACTGCCCACACACATCACTGTCCCCCTTATCCACCCCCCCACTACCACACACATCACTGTCCCCCTTATCCACCCCCCCACTACCCACACACATCACTGTCCCCCTTATCCACCTCCCCACTACCCACACACATCACTGTCCCCCTTATCCACCCCCCACTACCCACACACATCACTGTCCCCCTTATCCACCCCCCCACTACCCACACACATCACCGTACCCCTTATCCACCCCCCCCACTACCCACACACATCACTGTCCCCCTTATCCACCCCCCACTACCCACACACATCACTGTCCCCCTTATCCACCCCCCCACTACCCACACACATCACTGTCCCCCTTATCCACCCCCCCACTACTCACACCCATCACTGTCCCCCTTATCCACCCCCCCGCTACCCACACACATCACTGTCCCCCTTATCCACCCCCCCACTACCCACACACATCACTGTCCCCCTTATCCACCCCCCACTGCCCACACACATCACTGTCCCCCTTATCCACCCCCCCCACTACCCACACACATCACTGTCCCCCTTATCCACCCCCCCCACTACCCACACACATCACTGTCCCCCTTATCCACCCCCCACTGCCCACACACATCACTGTCCCCCTTATCCACCCCCCCGCTACCCACACACATCACTGTCCCCCTTATCCACCCCCCCCACTACCCACACACATCACTGTCCCCCTTATCCACCCCCCCGCTACCCACACACATCACTGTCCCCCTTATCCACCCCCCCGCTACCCACACACATCACTGTCCCCCTTATCCACCCCCCCGCTACCCACACACATCACTGTCCCCCTTATCCACCCCCCCGCTACCCACACACATCACTGTCCCCCTTATCCACCCCCCCCCACTACCCACACACATCACTGTCCCCCTTATCCATCCCCCACTACCCACACACATCAATGTCCCCCTTATCCACC
The DNA here is from genome assembly GCF_964213995.1 of Mustelus asterias. NCBI lineage: Eukaryota > Metazoa > Chordata > Chondrichthyes > Carcharhiniformes > Triakidae > Mustelus > Mustelus asterias. Next base: position 85,613 of record NW_027591299.1, on the reverse strand, counting down.
CCCCCACTACCCACACACATCACTGTCCTCCTTATCCACCCCTCCCCACTACCCACACACATCACTGTCCCCCTTATCCATCGCCCCCACTACCCACACACATCACTGTCCCCCTTATCCACCCCCCACTACCCACACACATCACTGCCCCCCTTATCCACCCCCCCACTACCCACACACATCACTGTCCCCCTTATCCACCACCCCACTACCCACACACATCACTGTCCCCCTTATCCACCCCCCACTACCCACACACACATCACTGTCCCCCTTATCCACCCCCCCACTACCCACACACCTCACTGTCCCCCTTATCCACCCCCTCACTACCCACACACATCACTGTCCCCCTTATCCACCCCCCCGCTCCCCACACACATCACTGTCCCCCTTATCCACCCCCACCCCCCACTACCCACACACATCACTGTCCCCCTTATCCACCCCCCTCCACTACCCACACACATCACTGTCCCCCTTATCGACCCCCCACTACCCACACACATCACTGTCCCCCTTATCCACCCACCCACTCCCCACACACATCACTGTCCCCCTTACCCACCCCCCCCGCTCCCCACACACATCACTGTCCCCCTTATCCACCCCCCCCCCCACTACCCACACACATCACTGTCCCCCTTATCCACACCCCCCCACTACCCACACACATCACTGTCCCCCTTATCCACCCCCCCACTACCCACACACCTCACTGTCCCCCTTATCCACCCCCCCGCTCCCCACACACATCACTGTCCCCCTTATCCACCCCCCACTGCCCACACACATCACTGTCCCCCTTATCCACCCCCCCGCTCCCCACACACATCACTGTCCCCCTTATCCACCCCCCCACTACCCACACACATCACTGTCCCCCTTATCCACCCCCCCGCTCCCCACACACATCACTGTCCCCCTTATCCACCCCCACCCCCCACTACCCACACACATCACTGTCCCGCTTATCCACCCCCCTCCACTACCCACACACATCACTGTCCCCCTTATCGACCCCCCACTACCCACACACATCACTGTCCCCCTTATCCACCCCCCCCACTACCCGCACACATCACTGTCCCCCTTATCCACCCCCCCACTACCCACACACATCACTGTCCCCCTTACCCACCCCCCCCGCTCCCCACACACATCACTGTCCCCCTTATCCACCCCCCCCACTACCCACACACATCACTGTCCCCCTTATCCACACCCCCCCACTACCCACACACATCACTGTCCCCCTTATCCACCCCCCACTACCCACACACACATCACTGTCCCCCTTATCCACCTCCCCACTACCCACACACATCTCTGTCCCCCTTATCCACCCCCCCACTACCCACACACATCACTGTCCCCCTTATCCACCCCTCCCCACTACCCACACACATCACTGTCCCCCTTATCCATCGCCCCCACTACCCACACACATCACTGTCCCCCTTATCCACCCCCCACTACCCACACACATCACTGTCCCCCTTATCCACCCCCCACTACCCACACACACATCACTGCCCCCCTTATCCACCCCCTCACTACCCACACACATCACTGTCCCCCTTATCCACCCCCCCCACTACTCACACACATCACTGTCCCCCTTATCCACCCCCTCACTACCCACACACATCACTGTCCCCCTTATCCACCCCCCCCACTACTCACACACATCACTGTCCCCCTTATCCACCCCCCCGCTACCCACACACATCACTGTCCCCCTTATCCACCCTCCCCACTACCCACACACATCACTGTCCCCCTTATCCACCCCCCCGCTACCCACACACATCACTGTCCCCCTTATCCACCCTCCCCACTGCCCACACACATCACTGTCCCCCTTATCCACCCCCCCCGCTACCCACACACATCACTGTCCCCCTTATCCACCCCCCCCACTACCCTCACACATCACTGTCCCCCTTATCCACCCCCCCGCTCCCCACACACATCACTGTCCCCCTTATCCACCCCCACCCCCCACTACCCACACACATCACTGTCCCCCTTATCCACCCCCACCCTCCACTACCCACACACATCACTGTCCCCCTTATCCAACCAACCTGTCCACTTTGGACTCTCAGCAGCCTTCAGTCTGGTCAATCCACTCAGCCTACACTTCCTTGGACACAAAGGGGCAATTTAGCATGGCCAATCCACCCAACTTATATATCTCTGGACACTAAGATGATTTTACACTGTAGTAAGATAGTTTTGGGCTCCTTACTTGAGAGAAGATGTATTGGATCTTACAGGACATTCACTTGTTTGAGTTGAGAGGGTTGGCTTATGAGGAGAATCTGAGTAGACTGGGGCTATACTCATTGGAATTCAGAAGAATGAGGGGGGATCGTACAGAAACATATAAGATTATGAAGGTATTCGATAAGATAGAAGCAGGGAAGTTGTTTCCTCTGGCAGGTGATACTAGAACTAGGGAGCATGGCCTCCAAATAAGGGGGAGCGGATTTAGGACTGAGTTGAGAAGGAACTTCTTCACCCAAAGGGTCTGGAATTCCCTACCCAGTGAAGCAGTTGAGGCTACCTCACTGAATATTCATAAGCCAAGGACAGATTGATTTTTGAACAGTAAAGGAATTAAGGGTTATGATGACCGCGCGGATAAGCGGAGCTGAGTCCACGGAAAGATCAGCCAGGATCTTATTGAATGGCAGAGCAGGCTCGAGGGGCCAGATGGCCTACTCCTGCTCCTAGTTCTTAGGCTTTTCATTGCTAAGTGGCACAGTTTCTCCCTGTCTATCCGATCTATGTCCCTTTATAATTTTGGACACCTCAATCAACTCTCCTCCTCCTCAGCCTTGGCAGCTCTGGGGGCGGCACGGTAGCACAGTGGTTAGCACTGCTGCTTCACAGCTCCAGGGACCTGGGTTCGATTCCCGGCTTGGGTCACTGTCTGTGTGGAGATTGCACATTCTCCTCGTGTCTGCGTGGGTTTCCTCCGGGTGCTCCGGTTTCCTCCCACAGTCCAAAGATGTGCGGGTTAGGTTGATTGGCCATGCTAAAATTGTCCCTTAGTGTCCTGAGATGCGTAGGTTAGAGGGATTAGTGGGTCAATATGTAGGGATATGGGGGTAGGGCCTGCGTGGGATTGTGGTCGGTGCAGACTCAATGGGCCGAATGGCCTCTTTGTGTGCTGTAAGATTCTAAGAAAACAACCCGACCCTAATCAGCCTCTCGCCATAGCTGGGACACTCCAGTCCAGGCGACATTCCAGTGTATCTCCTCTGCACTCCCTTTCTGTCTCCACTGTGATCACATCCTTCTAAAAGTGTGGTGACCAGAACTGCACAGAGTACTGTAGCTGTGTCTGAACAAGCGTTTTATACAGCTCCCATTGTAACCTTCCTCCTCTTATATTCCCTGCCTCAGCTAATAAAGGCAAGTATCCCCGTATTCCTTCTGAACCACCTTATCTCCCTGTCCTGCTGCCTTCAGGGATCGATGGACACGCACCCCAAGATCCCTTTGGTACTCTGTCCCAGCACCCTAATGTTCACTGTGTATTTATTCCCTTGCCTTGTGAGTCCCCCCGAAAATACCTCACCTCACACTTTTCAGGGTTAAATTCCATTTGCCATCGTTCTGCCGATCTGAGCAGCTTGATCATTTGCGGTGTCTCTGTTCGGTTTATTGCCGTGTTCCTTTGCCTGGGCCGTAATGGTTCATCTCGAACGGCGGGAGGGGGGACTATGTCTTAGGTGTGAGACAGAGGGATGAGGTTTCACTGGGAGTCAGATAGAAGCCTGGTTCGGACAAGGGGGGAAAGATTCGAGACTGAGTTTGTGATATTTACGTGTACTTTGTATTCACATTAAACATCTCTCTGTCTCTCAGTCACAGACCCTGCCCTGACTGACCCGTGTAAGGATCACACCGTCCTGGACGATACCTGGAGGAGCACCGATTGCAAACGGAAAGAATATTCTGGCAGGGGGAAGTGTGATGAGCAACTTAATGAAGGCTGGTACCGGTTTAAAAGGTAAAGAACATTTCCTGATAAACTGGGTAAACCGGGAAGGAAGTGTGAGTGTAGACACTGTAACTACGGCAATGGTCAGAGATATCAGTGCGGGAGGGGAGTGGGGAACAGCAATCGCTAAGCTCTCTCCATCATGGTGTGAATAGTTGTTGGCTACAACTGACTGGCTTGTGGGGCCATTACAGACTCAGCCAGGTTGCTGTGTGTGTGGAGCCATCTGCAGGCCAGACCGAGTAATGATGGCAGATTTCCCTCCCCATCAGTGGCGAGTAACATTCACCCTACACAAGTGTCCATCTCCAACAAGAGAGGATCGAACCATCTGCCCCTTGACAGTCAATGGCGTTACTATCGCTGTATCCCCCTCCCCCACTCTCAACATTGAGAAAGCTCGACACCCTCCAGGATAAAGCAGCCCCCCCTCCCCCCCGCTCGATCGACACGCTAACCACAAACATTCACTCCCTCCACCAGCGATGCACAGCGGGAGCCGTGTGAACCGTCTACAAGATGCACCGCAGCGACTCGCCAAGGCTCCTTCAACAGCACCTTCCAAACCCACCACCTCTACCATCTAGAAGGACAAAGGCAGCAGACACATGGGGAACACCCACCGCCTGCAAGTTCCCCCCTCCGAGCCCCTCACACCATCCCGACTTGGAAACATATCGGCCGTTCCTTCACTGTGGTTGGAGGTCAAATTCCTGGCACTCTCTCCCTAACAGCACAGTGGGTGTACCTCCATGATTGAATGGCGGAACAGACTCGATGGGCAGAGGGGCCTAATTCTGCTCCTGTGTCTTATGGTCTTATAGGAGGGAAGGGGAGGTGGACATTATTGGACAGACCATTCACAGGGGATAGCAGGGACATGGGGGACTGAATGGCGCTCATTCTCAGCTGTATCATTCTGTAATTCTCTGACTCTGTGATTGTTGTTCCAGTTCGGGCGGATGGAAGATTCCGGAGACTCGGGTCGCACCGGGACACTGCTCCACACATCGTTCAGGCTGGTTACAGGGTAGAGACAGACTTTACAATATCAGATTTACATTCACTGTCCAGCACTGTTCACATCGCTTACACTCTCCAATATTTATACACCTCATTTCAGGATCACATCCCACCCTGGAACAGGGGGAAGGAAGCGGGACAGTTTGTTTTAACTGGGATGGGAATCCCTGCAGCTGGGAGCGAGAGATAAAGATTAAAAACTGCGACAGTTACTTTGTCTATGAGCTGAAACCGACACCAGGCTGTGAGGCTGCTTATTGCACAGGTACATTGCTGTTTCAAAATGATGTGGAGATGCCGGCGTTGGACTGGGGTAAACACAGTAAGAAGTTTAACAACACCAGGTTAAAGTCCAACAGGTTTATTTGGTAGCAAAAGCCACACAAACTTTCGGAGCTGCAAGCCCCTTCTTCAGGTGAGTGGGAATTCTGTTCACAAACAGAGCATATAAAGACACAAACTCAATTTACATGAATAATGGTTGGAATGCGAATACTTACAACTAATCAAGTCTTTAAGAAACAAAACAATGTGAGTGGAGAGAGCATCAAGACAGGCTAAAAAGATGTGTATTGTCTCCAGACAAGACAGCCAGTGAAACTCTGTGGGGGTTACAAATAGTGTGCCATGAACCCAATATCCCGGTTGAGGCCGTCCTCGTGTGTGCGGAACTTGGCTATCAGTTTCTGCTCAGCGACTCTGCGCCGTCGTGTGTCACGAAGGCCGCCTTGGAGAACGCTAACCCGAATATCAGAGGCCGAATGCCCGTGACCGCTGAAGTGCTCCCCAACAGGAAGAGAACAGTCTTGCCTGGTGATTGTCGAGCGGTGTTCATTCATCCGTTGTCGCAGCGTCTGCATAGTTTCCCCAATGTACCATGCCTCGGGACATCCTTTCTTGCAGCGTATCAGGTAGACAACGTTGGCCGAATTGCAAGAGTATGTACCGTGTACCTGGTGGATGGTGTTCTCACGTGAGATGATGGCATCTGTGTCGATGATCCGGCACGTCCTGCAGAGGTTGCTGTGGCAGGGTTGTGTGGTGTCATGGTCACTGTTCTCCTGAAGGCTGGGTAGTTTGCTGCGGACAATGGTCTGTTTGAGGTTGTGCGGTTGTTTGAAGGCAAGAAGTGGGGGTGTGGGGATGGCCTTGGCGAGATGTTCGTCTTCATCAATGACATGTTGAAGGCTCCGGAGGAGATGCCGTAGCTTCTCCGCTCCGGGGAAGTACTGGACAACGAAGGGTACTCTGTCCACCGTGTCCCGTGTTTGTCTTCTGAGGAGGTCGGTGCGGTTTTTCGCTGTGGCGCGTTGGAACTGTTGATCAATGAGTCGAGCGCCATATCCTGTTCTTATGAGGGCATCTTTCAGCGTCTGGAGGTGTCTGTTGCGATCCTCCTCATCCGAGCAGATCCTGTGTATACGGAGGGCTTGTCCGTAGGGGATGGCTTCTTTAACGTGTTTAGGGTGGAAGCTGGAGAAGTGGAGCATCGTGAGGTTATCCGTGGGCTTGCGGTACAGTGAGGTGCTGAGGTGACCGTCCTTAATGGAGATGCGTGTGTCCAAGAATGCAACCGATTCCGGAGAGTAGTCTATGGTGAGTCTGATGGTGGGATGGAACTTGTTGATGTCATCATAGAGTTGTTTCAGTGATTGTTCACCATGAGTCCAAAGGAAGAAAATGTCATCGATGTATCTAGTGTATAGCATCGGTTGAAGGTCCCGTGCGGTGAAGAAGTCTTGTTCGAACCTGTGCATGAAGACGTTGGCATATTGAGGTGCAAATTTGGTCCCCATGGCTGTTCCGTGTGTCTGGATGAAGAACTGGTTGTTGAAGGTGAAGATATTGTGGTCCAGGATGAAGCGGATGAGATGTAAAATTGCATCTGGAAACTGGCAGTTGTTGGCGCTGAGCACTGAGGCCGTTGCAGCAATGCCATCGTCATGGGGGATGCTGGTGTAGAGTGCCGAGACATCCATTGTGACGAGGAGTGCTCCTGGTTCAACTGCTCCATGTGTGCCGAGTTTCTGGAGGACGTCCGTCGTGTCGCGACAAAAGCTGGGGGTTCTTTGTACAATGGGTTTCAGGATGCCCTCGACATAGCCGGCATGGTACATTGGGGAAACTATGCAGACGCTGCGACAACGGATGAATGAACACCGCTCGACAATCACCAGGCAAGACTGTTCTCTTCCTGTTGGGGAGCACTTCAGCGGTCACGGGCATTCGGCCTCTGATATTCGGGTAAGCGTTCTCCAAGGCGGCCTTCGCGACACACGACGGCGCAGAGTTGCTGAGCAGAAACTGATAGCCAAGTTCCGCACACAAGAGGACGGCCTCAACCGGGATATTGGGTTCATGTCACACTATTTGTAACCCCCACAGAGTTTCACTGGCTGTCTTGTCTGGAGACAATACACATCTTTTTAGCCTGTCTTGATGCTCTCTCCACTCACATTGTTTTGTTTCTTAAAGACTTGATTAGTTGTAAGTATTCGCATTCCAACCATTATTCATGTAAATTGAGTTTGTGTCTTTATATGCTCTGTTTGTGAACAGAATTCCCACTCACCTGAAGAAGGGGCTTGGAGCTCCGAAAGCTTGTGTGGCTTTTGCTACCAAATAAACCTGTTGGACTTTAACCTGGTGTTGTTAAACTTCTTACTGTGTTTCAAAATGACCCAGGAGGGCAACACTGGATATACCGGGACACTGACACACCCAGTAACTGAGGGGAGAGGGACGGAGCGACTGAGGGGAGAGGGACGGAGCGACTGAGGGGAGAGGGACGGAGCGACTGAGGGGAGAGGGACGGAGCGACTGAGGGGAGAGGGACGGAGCGACTGAGGGGAGAGGGACGGAGCGACTGAGGGGAGAGGGACGGAGCGACTGAGGGGAGACGGACGGAGCGACTGAGGGGAGAGGGACGGAGCGACTGAGGGGAGAGGGACAGAGCGACTGAGGTGAGAGGGACTGAGGGGGAGTGGGACGGAAGGACTGAGGGGGAGTGGGACGGAGGGACTGAGGGGGAGGGGGGCAGAGGGACTGAGGGGGAGGGGGACTGAGGGGAAGGGGGACGGAGGGACTGAGGGGAGAGGGACGGAGCGACTGAGGGGAGAGGGGGACGGGAGGGACGGAGTGGGACGGAGGGTCTGGGGGGAGGGGGACGGAGGGAGTGAGGAGGATGGAGGGAGGGGGACGGGGGGAGGAGGACGGAGGGGGATGGGGGGAGAGTGGACGGGGGGACGGAGGGACTGGGGGGAGAGGGACGGCACATTCCGCCTTTCCGAATACCAGTCTAATTCCCTCTCGAATCCCTCCATTGAAGCTGCCTCCCCCACACTCTCAGACAGCTCACTCCACACCCTAACCACACGCCGTTTGAAAACATTTCTCCTCGTGTCCCCATCGCTTCTCTACCCGATCCACATGAAACTGTTTCTGTCCCTTCTCCTTCTCAACCCGACTCCCACAACATGAACTGTTTCTCCCTCTCGTCTCTGTCCCAGACCCTCCTCACGATCCTGAACCCCTGGATCCAATCTCCTCTTCGCCTTCACCTCTTCCCCGTGGAGAACATTCCCCGACTTTCTCCAATCCCTCCACGTCACTCAGGTTCCTCCATTCCCCCGACACTCCCTCCTGCATTGAGGTTGTTGTTATCTGAGTGAGGGGGGGGACAGGGTGGTCACAGGTTTCTGACATTGACTGTACTTTATCTGTTAGCGTTAAACATCTCTCTGTCACTCAGACCCAAACTCAGTGCTCACTGAGCCGTGTGTAGATCACACGGTGCTGAACCAGCCCTGGAGAAGCAGCGATTGTACTGGGACAGAGTGTGTGGGACAGTGGAAGTGTGACAAGGATCTTGTCTACGGATGGTACAGGTTCAACAGGTAAGGTGTAGGGGGACACCCAGCTCAACCACCTGGGGAGGTGGGAGTTAGTGGCAGGTCGTGGTGATGATGGGTGGGGTTTTCCATCCTGCCCACTGCCTCGATCATCCAATCCCGCCATGGGGCCAGTGGACTTTCAACCGGGCCCCACAGTGGGTGTCGCTATGACGGGGCCATAAACCACATCCACTGGTTCTCCCCAGCCAACTCTACCAGTTACATCCTCCAAAAACTCCAATCGATTCCTCAAGCATGATTACCCCTTTGTAAATCCATGCTGACTTTATCTGATTACACCAGTGCTTTCCTATTGCTGAGCTATGAAATCCTTGATAATGGAATCGAGCAACTTCCCCAGTCCCGACGTGAGGCTTGTTAGAATGGAATCAGTGATAAGATTGGATCTGCTGGAGTGTGACTAATGGTAACAAGCTGTAAGGGTCAGCTGACCCACTAAACTGTGTGGCCAATGACAAAATGATGTGGTGGTGGTCAGCTGATTCAGTATTCACAAGGAGCTGCTGGGGTTTGTGGGAGATTGGAACAGCTCAGGGTGAGGGCTCAAGTGTTGGAGAAATGAATTTTCCTGATTAAACCTTTTGAACAAAGAAAATTACAGCACAGGAACAGGCCCTTCGGCCCTCCAAGCCTGCACCGACCATGCTGCCCAACTTAACTAAAACCCCCTACCCTTCCGGGGACCATATCCCTCTATTCCCATCCTATTCATGTACTTGTCAAGATGCCCCTTAAAAGTCACTATCGTTTCCGCTTCCACTCCCTCCCCCGGCAGCGAGTTCCACGCACCCACCACCATCTGTGTAAAAGATCTGCCTCGTACATCTCCTTTAAACCTTGCCCCTCACACCTTAAACCTGTGCCCCCGGGTAACTGACTCTTCCACCCTGGGAAAATGCTTCTGACTATCCACTCTGTCCATGCCCCTCATAATCTTGTAGACTTCTATCAGGTCTCCCCTCAACCGCCATAGTTCCAGTGAGAACAAGCCAAGATTCTCCAACCTCTCCTCATAGCTAATGCCCTCCATACCAGGGCAACATCCTGGTAAATCTTTTCTGTACCCTCTCCAAAGCCTCCACGTCCTTCTGTTAGTGTGGTGACCAGAATTGAACACTATATTCCAAGTGCAGCCTATAAAGCTGCAACATGACTTGCCAGTTTTTAATCTCAGTGCCCCGGCCGATGAAGGCAAGCATGCCAAGTGCCTTCTTGACTACCTTCTCCATCTGCGTTGCCACTTTCAGTGACCTGTGTACCTGTACACCCAGATCCCTTTCCCTATCAATACTCTTCAGGGTTCTGCCATTTACTGTATATTTCCTATCTGTATGAGACCTTCCAAAATGCATTAGCTCACACTTGTCCGGATTAAACTCCATCTGCCATCTCTCCATCCAAGTCTCCAACTGATCTATATCCTGCTGTATCCTCTGATGGTCCTCATCGCTATCCACAAATCCACCAACCTTTGTGTCGTCTGCAAACTTACTAATCAAACCAGTTACATTTTCCTCCAAATCATTTTATATATGTATATATATATATATATATATATATTACAAACAGCAAAGGTCCCAGCACTGATCCATGAGGAACACCACTTGTCACAGCCCTCCATTCAGAAACGCACCCTTCCACTGCTACCCTCTGTCTTCTTTGACCGAGCCAGTTTTGTATCCACCTTGCCAGCTCACCTCTGATCCCATGCGACTTCACCTTCTGCCCCAGTCTGCCACGGGGTCACCATCTGCCCCAGTCTGCCACGGGGTCACCATCTGCCCCAGTCTGCCACGGGGTCACCTTCTGCCCCAGTCTGCCACGGGGTCACCTTCTGCCCCAGTCTGCCATGAGGTTTTGGTTTGATTTATAAGTTGGAGTAAGTCTTGTTTTATGTTTATTGCCTCCAATTGAAGAGTTCTGTCTGGAGGATTCACAAGGCTCACTGGTCTATAGATCCCTGTGGAGTCCAGTGGAGAGAGGTGATATGTAGAGGGATAGGTAGAATTGAGGAAGCAGGGGGGCTGCAGAAGGACTGGGACAGGTTCGGAGAGTGGGAAAAGGAGTGACAGATGGGATACAATGTGGAAAAGTGTGAGGTTATACACACAGGAAAGGAGGAGTGGAGGCTGAGACTATTTTCTAAATGGGAAAATGCTTCGGAAATCAGAAACACAAAGGGACTTGGGAGTCCTTGTTCAAGATTCTCTTCAGGTTAACGTGCAGGTTCAGTCGGCAGTTAGGAAGGCAAATACAATGTTCGCATTCATGTCCAGAGGGCTCGAATACAAGAGCAGGGATGTACTTCTGAGGCTGTATAAGGTTCTGGTCAGACCCCATTTGGAGCATTGTGAGCAGTTTGGGGCCCCGTATCTAAGGAAGGATGTGCTGGGCCTTGGAGAGGGTCCAGGGGAGGTTCACAAGAATGATTCCTGGAATGAAGAGCTTGTCGTGTGAGGAATGGTTGAGGACTCTGGGTCTGTACTCGTTGGAGTTTAGAAGGATGAGGGGGGATCTTATTGAAACTTACAGGATACTGCAAGGCCTGGATAGAGTGGACGTGGAGAGGGTGTTTCCACGAGTCGGAAAAACTAGAACCAGAGGGCACAACCTCAGGCTAAAGGGACGATCTTTTGAAACAGAGATGAGGAGGAATTTCTTCAGCCAGAGGGTGGTGAATCTGTGGAACTCTTTGCCGCAGAAGGCTGTGGAGGCCGGGTCATTGAGTGTCTTTAAGACAGAGATAGATCGGTTCTTGATTAATAAGAGGGTCAGGGGTTATGGGGAAAAGGCAGGAAAATGGGGATGAGAAAAATATCATCCATGATTGAATGGCGGAGCAGACTCGATGGGCCGAGGGGCCTCATTCTGCTCCTGTGTTTTATGGTCTTATAGGAGGGAAGGGGAGGTGGACATCATTGGACAGATCATTCAAAGGGGATAGCAGGGACATGGGGGACTGAATGGCGCTCATTCTCAGCTGTATCATTCTGTAATTCTCTGACTCTGTGATTGTTGTTCCAGTTCTGGCGGATGGAAGATTCCGGAGACTCGGGTCGCACCGGGACACTGCTCCACACATCGTCCAGGCTGGTTACAGGGTAGAGTCAGACTTTACAATATCAGATTTACACTCACTGTCCAGCACTGTTCACATCGCTTACACTCTCCAATATTTATACACCTCATTTCAGGATCACATCCCACCCTGGAACAGGGGGAAGGAAGCGGGACAGTTTGTTTTAACTGGAAGAATAATCAATGCAACCGGAAGCAAGAGATAAAGATTAAAAACTGCAGCAGTTACTTTGTCTATGAGCTGAAACCGACACCAGGCTGTGAGGCTGCTTATTGCACAGGTACATTGCTGTTTCAAAATGACCCAGGAGGGCAACACTGGATATACCGGGACACTGACACACCCAGTGACTGAGGGGAGAGGGACGGAGCGACTGAGGGGAGAGGGACGGAGCGACTGAGGGGAGAGGGACGGAGCGACTGAGGGGAGAGGGACGGAGCGACTGAGGGGAGAGAGACCGAGTGACTGAGGGGAGAGGGACGGAGCGACTGAGGGGAGAGGGACGGAGCGACTGAGGGGAGAGGGACGGAGCGACTGAGGGGAGAGGGACGGAGCGACTGAGGGGAGAGGGACGGAGCGACTGAGGGGAGAGGGATGGAGCGACTGAGGGGAGAGGGACGGAGCGACTGAGGGGAGGGGGACGGAGCGCCTGAGGGGAGAGGGACGGAGCGCCTGAGGGGAGGGGGACGGAGCGCCTGAGGGGAGGGGGACGGAGCGCCTGAGGGGAGAGGGACGGAGCGACTGAGGGGAGAGGGACGGAGCGACTGAGGGGAGAGGGACGGAGCGACTGAGGGGAGAGGGACGGAGCGACTGAGGGGAGAGGGACGGAGCGACTGAGGGGAGAGAGACCGAGTGACTGAGGGGAGAGGGACGGAGCGACTGAGGGGAGAGGGACGGAGCGATTGAGGGGAGAGGGACGGAGCGACTGAGGGGAGAGGGACGGAGCGACTGAGGGGAGAGGGACGGAGCGACTGAGGGGAGGGGGACGGAGCGCCTGAGGGGAGGGGGACGGAGCGCCTGAGGGGAGGGGGACGGAGCGCCTGAGGGGAGGGGGACGGAGCGACTGAGGGGAGAGGGACGGAGCGACTGAGGGGAGAGGGACGGAGCGACTGAGGGGAGAGGGACGGAGCGACTGAGGGGAGAGGGACGGAGCGACAGAGGGGAGAAGGAGGGAGCGACTGAGGGGAGAAGGAGGGAGCGACTGAGGAGAGAGGGAGGGAGCGACTGAGGGGAGAGGGACGGAGCGACTGAGGGGAGAGGGACGGAGCGACTGAGATGAGGTACGGAGCGACTGAGGGGAGTGGGACGGAGCGACTGAGGGGAGAGGGACGGAGCGACTGAGGGGAGAGGGACGGAGCGACTGAGGGGAGAGGGACGGAGCGACTGAGGGGAGAGGGACGGAGCGACTGAGGGGAGAGGGACTTTGCGACTGAGGGGAGAGGGACTTTGCGACTGAGGGGAGAGGGACGGAGCGACTGAGGGGAGAGGGACGGAGCGACTGAGGGGAGAGGGACGGAGCGACTGAGGGGGGAGGGACGGAGCGACTGAGGGGAGAGGGACGGAGCGACTGAGGGGAGAGGGACGGAGCGACTGAGGGGAGAGGGACGGAGCGACTGAGGGGAGAGGGACGGAGCGACTGAGGGGAGAGGGACGGAGCGACTGAGGGGAGAGGGACGGAGCGACTGAGGGGGCGAGGGACGGAGCGACTGAGGGGAGAGGGACGGAGCGACTGAGGGGAGAGGGACGGGGCGACTGAGGGGAGAGGGACGGGGCGACTGAGGGGAGAGGGACGGATCGACTGAGGGGAGAGGGACGCAGCGACTGAGGGGAGAGGGACGGAGCGACTGAGGGGAGAGGGACGGAGCGACCGAGGGGAGAGGGACGGAGGGACCGAGGGGAGAGTGACGGAGCGATCGAGGGGAGAGGGACGGAGCGACCGAGGGGACACGGATGGAGTGACTGAAGAGAGAGGGACGGAGCGACTGAGGGGAGAGGGACGGAGCAACTGAGGGGAGAGGGACGGAGTGATGAGGGGAGTGGGGTGGAACCTCGGCACATTCCTCCTTTCCAAATACCAGTCTAATTCCCTCTCGAATCCCTCCATTGAAGCTGCCGCCCCCACACTCTCAGACAGCTCACTCCACACCCTAACCACTCGCCGTGTGAAAACATTTCTCCTCGTGTCCCCATCGCTTCTCTACCCGATCCCCGTGAAACTGTCTCTGTCCCCTCTCGTTCTCAACCCGTCTCCCACAACATGAACCGTTTCTCCCCCTGGACTCTGTCCCAGACCCTCCTCGTGATCCTGAACCCCTCGATCAAATCTCCGCTCCGCCTTCACCTCTTCCCCGTGGAGAACATTCCCCGACTTTCTCCAATCCCTCCACGTCACTGAGGTTCCTCCATCCCCCGACACTCCCTCCTGCATTGAGGTTGTTGTTATCTGAGTGAGGGGGGGGACATTGACTGTACTTTATCTGTTAGCGTTAAACATCTCTCTGTCACTCAGACCCAAACTCAGCGCTCACTGAGCCGTGTGTAGATCACACGGTGCTGAACCAGCCCTGGAGAAGCAGCGATTGTACTGAGACAGAGTGTGTGGGACAGCGGCAGTGTGACAAGGATCTTGTCTACGGATGGTACAGGTTCAACAGGTAAGGTGTAGGGGGACACCCAGCTCAACCACCTGGGAAGGTGGGAGTTAGTGGCAGGTCGTGGTGATGACGGGTGGGGTTTTCCATCCTGCCCACTGCCTCGATCATCCAATCCCGCCATGGGGCCATTGGGCTTTCAACTGGGCCCCACAGTGGGTGTCGCTATGACGGGGTCATAAACCACATCCACTGGTTCTCCTCAGCCAACTCTACCAGTGACATCCTCCAGAAACTCCAATCGATTCCTCAAGCATGATTAGAACATAGAACAGTACAGCACAGAACAGGCCCTTCGGCCCACGATGTTGTGCCGAGCTTTATCTGAAACCAACGTCAAGCTATCCCACTCCCTATCATCCTGGTGTGCTCCATGTGCCTATCCAATAACCGCTTAAATGTTCCTAAAGTGTCTGACTCCACTATCACTGCAGGCAGTCCATTCCACACCCCAACCACTCTCTGCGTAAAGAACCTACCTCTGATATCCTTCCTGTATCTCCCACCATGAACCCTATAGTTATGCCCCCTTATAATAGCTCCATCCACCCGAGGAAATAGTCTTTGAACGTTCACTCTATCGATCCCCTTCATCATTTTATAAACCTCTGTTAAGTCTCCCCTCAGCCTCCTCCGCTCCAGAGAGAACAGCCCTAGCTCCCTCAACCTTTCCTCATAAGACCTACCCTCCAAACCAGGCAGCATCCTGGTAAATCTCCTCTGCACCCTTTCCAGCGCTTCCACATCCTTCTTATCGTGAGGTGACCAGAACTGCACACAATATTCCAAATGTGGTCTCACCAAGGTCCTGTACAGTTGCAGCATAACCCCACAGCTCTTAAACTCCAACCCTCTGTTAATAAAAGCTAACACACTTTCGGCCTTCTTCACAGCTCTATCCACTTGAGTGGCAACCTTTTAGAGATCTGTGGATATGGACCCCAAGATCTCTCTGTTCCTCCACAGTCTTCAGAACCCTACCGTTGACCCTGTAATCCACATTTAAATTAGTCCTACCAAAATGAATCACCTCACATTTATCAGGGTTAAACTCCATTTGCCATTTTTCAGCCCAGCTTTGCATCCTATCTATGTCTCTTTGCAGCCGACAACAACCCTCCACCTCATCCACTACTCCACCAATCTTGGTGTCATCAGCAAATTTACTGATCCACCCTTCAGCCCCCTCCTCTAAGTCATTAATAAAAATCACAAATAGCAGAGGACCAAGCACTGATCCTTGGCACTCCGCGAGCAACCTGCCCCCAATCCGAAAATTTTCCATCCACCACCACCCTCTGTCTTCGATCAGACAGCCAGTTACCTATCCAATCGGCCAACTTTCCCTCTGTCCCACACCTCCTCACTTTCATCATAAGCCGACCATGGGGGACCTTATCAAACGCCTTACTAAAATCCATGTATATGACATCAACTGCCCTACCTTCATCAACACACTTAGTTACCTCCTCAAAAAATTCACTCAAATTTGTGAGGCACGACTTGCCCTTCACAAATCCATGCTGACTATCCCGGATTAATCCGCATCTTTCTAAATGGTCGTAAATCCCATCCCTAAGGACCTTTTCCATCAATTTTCCAACCACCGAAGTAAGACTAACCGGTCTATAATTACCAGGGTCATTTCTATTCCCTTTCTTAAACAGAGGAACAACATTCGCCACCCTCCAGTCCTCTGGCACCATCCCCGTGGACAGCGAGGACCCAAAGATCAAAGCCAAAGGCTCTGCAATCTCATCCCTTGCCTCCCAAAGAATCCTAGGATATATTTCATCAAGCCCAGGGGACTTATCGACCTTCAGTTCATTCAAAACTGCCAGTACATCCTCCCTCCGAACATCTATTCCCTCCAGCCTATTAGCCTGTAACACCTTCTCTTCCTCAAAAACATGGCCCCTCTCCTTGGTGAACACTGAAGAAAAGTATTCATTCATCACCTCGCCTATCTCTACTGACTCCATACACAAGTTCCCACTACTGTCCTTGACCGGCCCTAACCTCACCCTGGTCATTCTTTTATTCCTCACATAAGAGTAAAAAGCCTTGGGGTTTTCCTTGATCCGACCCGCCAAGGACTTCTCATGTCCCCTCCTCGCTCTCCTAAGCCCCTTTTTCAGCTCATTACTTGCTAACTTGTAACCCTCAATCGAGCCATCTGAACCTTGTTTCCTCATCCCTTCATAAGCTTCCCTCTTCCTTTTCACAAGACATTCCACCTCTTTCGTGAACCATGGTTCCCTCACTCGGCCATTTCCTCCCTGCCTGACAGGGACATACCTATCAAGGACACCCAGTATTTGTTCCTTGAAAAAGTTCCACTTTTCATTAGTGCCTTCCCCTGACAGTTTCTGTTCCCAACTTATGCCCCCTAATTCTTGCCTAATCGCATCATCATTACCTCTCCCCCAATTGTAAACCTTGCCCTGCCGTACGGCCCTATCCCTCTCCATTGCAATAACAAAAGACACCGAATTGTGGTCACTATCTCCAAAGTGCTCTCCCACAACCAAATCTAACACTTGGCCCGGTTCATTTCCCAGTACCAAATCCAATGTGGCCTCACCTCTTGTCGGCCTATCCACATATTGTGTCAGGAACCCCTCCTGCACACACTGCACAAAAACTGCCCCATCCGAACTGTTCGACCTACAAAGGTTCCAATCAATATTTGGAAAGTTAAAGTCCCCCATGACAACTACCCTGTGACCCCCACACATATCCATAATCTGCTTAGCAATTTCTTCCTCCACATCTCTATTACTATTTGGGGGCCTATAGTAAACTCCTAACAACGTGACCGCTCCTTTCCTATTTCTAACCTCAGCCCATATTACCTCAGAGTGCAGATTCTCCTCGAAGTGCCTTTCCGCAGCCGTTAAACTATCCTTGATTAACAATGCCACTCCTCCACCTCTTTTACCAGCTTCCCTACCCTTACTGAAACATCTATACCCTGGAATGTCCAACAACCATTCCTGTCCTTGTTCTACCGACGTCTCCGTAATGGCCACAACATCGTGGTCCCAAATACCAATCCATGTCCCAAGTTCATCTACCTTGTTCCGGATGCTCCTTGCATTGAAGTAGACACACTTCAACCCACCTTCCTGTCTACCGGTACCCACCCTTGACCCTGATACCTTCCCCAATACCTCACCACCCTCAACACTGACTTCTGGACTACAACTCCTTTTCCCACTACCCTGACAAATTTGTTTAAACCCCCCTGAAGAGCCATATCAAATTTCCCTCCCGGGATATTGGTGCCCCTCTGGTTCAGGTGCACCCCGTCCTGTTTGTACAGGTCCCACCTTCCCCAGAATGTGTTCCAATTATCCACATAGCTGAAACCCTCCCTCCGACACCATCCCTGCAACCACATGTTTAACTGCACTCTCTCCCTGTTCCTCAACTCGCTATCACGTGGCACCGACAACGTACCAGAGATGACCACATGTTTTGTCTTGGCTCTCAGCTTCCAGCCCAGCTCCCGAAATTCCTGCTTTAAATCCCTGTCCCTTCTCTTACCTATGTCGTTGGTACCAATGTGTACCACGAATTGTGACTGTTTCCCCTCCCCCTTCAGAATCCGGAAAACACGGTCTGAGATGTCACGGACCTTGGCATCCGGTAGGCAACATACCATCCGTGAGTCTCTTTTGCTGCCACAGAACCTCCTATCTATCCCTCAAACTAACGAGTCCCCAATAACTACTGCCCTCCCGCTCTGCCCCTTGCCCTCCCGAGCCACAGAGACGGACACAGTGCTGGAGATCCTCTCACTGCGGCTCACCACTGGTATGTCGTCCCCCTCAACCGTATCCAAAGCGGAATACTTGTTGCTAAGGGGAACGACCACAGGGGATCCCTGCACCGACTGCTTCTTCCCAGCCCCTCTCACCGTCACCCATCTATTTTCATTCCTCGGAGTAACTGTATCCCTAAAGCTTCTGTCTATGGCCACCTCTGCGTCCCTAATGATCCTAAGTTCATCCAACTCCAGCTCCAGTTCCCTAACACGGTTTTGGAGGAGCTGCAGATGGGTGCACTTCCCACAGGTGTAATCAGCAGGGACACTGTCGTCGTCCCTCACCTCAAACATAGTTCAAGAGGAACATAGCTCTGCCTGAACACCCATCCCCTCTAGATACCTTGCCAGTACCAGGTAGAAACAGCAAAAATGAATTAAACTCACCCCTGCTCGCCCTGCCCCCCAAAGCCCTGTGAGCCAAAGCCCTTAGAGCTCACACTCTGCTTCCCACACACTCCCCTGCCCGCTCCCGACGCCGCCCGCTGTATACTGCAGCCTACCTTTTATACTTCGCGCGCTTAAAAAACCCTTCCCAGACTCCTTAGCAGCCCACTTCAAACTTAAGAAATTATCCCTTTGTAAATCCATGCTGACTTTATCTGATTACACCAGTGCTTTCCTATTGCTGAGCTATGAAATCCTTGATAATGGAATCGAGCAACTTCCCCAGTCCCGACGTGAGGCTTGTTAGAATGGAATCAGTGATAAGATTGGATCTGCTGGAGTGTGACTAATGGTAACAAGCTGTAAGGGTCAGCTGACCCACTAAACTGTGTGGCCAATGACAAAATGATGTGGTGGTGGTCAGCTGATTCAGTATTCACAAGGAGCTGCTGGGGTTTGTGGGAGATTGGAATAGCTCAGGGTGAGGGCTCAAGTGTTGGAGAAATGAATTTTCCTGATTAAACCTTTTGAACAAAGAAAATTACAGCACAGGAACAGGCCCTTCGGCCCTCCAAGCCCGCACCCACCATGCTGCCCGACTGAACTAAAACCCCCTACCCTTCCAGGGACCATATCCCTCTATTCCCATCCTATTCATGGAGTAATCAAGACGCCCCTTATAAGTCACGACCGTATCCGCTTCCACTCCCTCCCCCGGCAGCGAGTTCCAGGCACCCACCATCATCTGTGTAAAAGATCTGCCTCGTACATCTCCTTTAAACCTTGCCCCTCGCACCTTAAACCTGTGACCCCGAGTAATTGACTCTTCCACCCTGGGAAAAAGCTTGTGACTATCCACTCTGTCCATGCCTCTCCATAATCTTGTAGACTTCTATCAGGTCTCCCCTCTACCTCCGTCGCTCCAGTGAGAACAAACCAAGTTTCTCCAACCTCTCCTCATAGCTAATGCCCTCCATACCAGGCAACATCCTGGTAAATCTTTTCTGTGCCCTTTCCAAAGCCTCCACATCCTTCTGGTAGTGTGGCGACCAGAATTGAACACTATATTCCAAGTGCGGCCTATAAAGAACAAAGAACATAGAACAGTACAGCACAGAACAGAACAGGCCCTTCGGCCCACGATGTTGTGCCGAGCTTTGTCTGAAACCCAGATCAAGCTATTTCCTCCCTATCATCCCGAAGTACTCCATGTGCCTATCCAATAGCTTCTTAAATGTTCTGAAAGTTTCTGACTCCACTATCACTGCAGGCAGTCCATTCCACACCCCAACCACTCTCTGAGTAAAAAACCTACCTCGGACATCCTTCCTATATCTCCCACCACGAACCCTATAGTTATGCCCCCTAGTTACCGCTCCATTCACCCGAGGAAATAGTCTTTGAACGTTCACTCTATCTATCCCCCTCATCATCTTATAAACCTCTATCAAGTCTCCTCTCAACCTCCTCCGCTCCAAAGAGAAAAGCCCAAGTTCCCTCAACCTTTCCTCATAAGACCTACCCTCCAAACCAGGCAGCATCCTGGTAAATCTCCTTTGCACTCTTTCCAGTGTCTCCACATCCTTCTTATAGTGAGGTGACCAGAACTGCACACAATATTCCAAATGTGGTCTCACCAAGGTCCTGTACAGATGCAGCATAACCCCACGGCTCTTAAACTCAAACCCCCTGTTAATGAACGCCAACACACTATCGGCCTTCTTCACGGCTCTATCCACTTGAGTGGCAACCTTCAGAGATCTATGGATATGAACCCCAAGATCTCTCTGTTCCTCCACATTCTTCAGAACCCTACCTTTGACCCTGTAATCCACATTTAAATTTGTCCTACCAAAATGAATCACCTCGCATTTGTCAGGGTTAAACTCCATTTGCCATTTTTCAGCCCAGCTCTGCATCCTATCGATATCTCTTTGCAGCCAACAACAGCCCTCCACCTCATCCACGACTCCACCAATCTTGGTGTCATCAGCAAATTTACTGATCCACCCTTCAGCCCCCTCCTCCAAGTCATTTATAAAAATTTTTAAAAGCTGCAACACGACTTGCCAGTTTTTAAACTCAGTGCCCCGGCCGATGAAGGCAAGCATGCCAAGTGCCTTCTTGACTACCTTCTCCATCTGCATTGCCACTTTCAGTGACCTGTGTACCTGTACACCCAGATCCCTTTCCCTATCAATACTCTTCAGGGTTCTGCCATTTGCTGTATATTTCCTATCTGTATTAGACCTTCCAAAATGCATTACCTCACATTTGTCCGGATTAAACTCCATCTGCCATCTCTCCGCCCAAGTCTCCAACTGATCTATATCCTGCTGTATCCTCTGGTGGTCCTCATTGCTATCCGCAAATCCACAAACCTTTGTGTCGTCCGCAAACTTACTAATCAATCCAGTTACATTTTCCTCCAAATCATATATATTTATATTACAAACAGCAAAGGTCCCAGCACTGATCCCTGAGGAACACCACTTGTCACAGCCCTCCATTCAGAAACGCACCCTTACACTGCTACCCTCTGTCTTCTTTGACCGACATGATGTGGAGATGCCGGCGTTGGACTGGGGTAAACACAGTAAGAAGTTTAACAACACCAGGTTAAAGTCCAACAGGTTTATTTGGTAGCAAAAGCCACATGCTACCAAATAAACCTGTTGGACTTTAACCTGGTGTTGTAAACTTCTTTCTTTGACCGAGCCAGTTTTGTATCCACCTTGCCAGCTCATCTCTGATCCCATGCGACTTCACCTTCTGCCCCAGTCTGCCACGGGGTCACCTTCTGCCCCAGTCTGCCACGGGGTCACCTTCTGCCCCAGTCTGCCACGGGGTCACCTTCTGCCCCAGTCTGCCACGGGGTCACCTTCTGCCCCAGTCTGCCATGAGGTTTTGGTTTGATTTATAAGTTGGAGTAAGTCTTGTTTTATTTTTAATGCCTCCAGTTGAAGAGTTCTGTCTGGAGGATTAACAAGGCTCACTGGTCTATAGATCCCTGTGGAGTCCAGTGGAGAGAGGTGGTATGTAGAGGGACAGGTAGTATTGAGGAAGCAGGGGGGCTGCAGAAGGACTGGGACAGGTTCGGAGAGTGGGAAAAGGAGTGGCAGGTGGAATACAATGTGGAAAATGTGAGGTTATACACACAGGAAAGGAGGAGTGGAGGCTGAGACTATTTTCTAAATGGGGAAATGCTTCGGAAATCAGAAACACAAAGGGACTTGGGATCCTTGTTCAGGATTCTCTTCAGGTTAACGTGCAGGTTCAGTCGGCAGTTAGGAAGGCAAATACAATGTTAGCATTCATGTCCAGAGGGCGAGAATACAAGAGCAGGAATGGACTTCTGAGGCTGTATAAGGCTCTGGTCAGACCCCATTTGGAGTATTGTGAGCAGTTTTGGGCCCCGTATCTAAGGAAGGATGTGCTGGCCTTGGAAAGGGTCCAGGGGAGGGTCACAAGAATGATCCCTGGAATGAAGAGCTTGTCGTGTGAGGAATGGTTGAGGATTCTGGGTCTGTACTCGTTGGAGTTCAGAAGGATGATGGGGGGATCTGATTGAAACTTACAGGATACTGCGAGGCCCGGATAGAGTGGACGTGGAGAGGATGTTTCCACTAGTAGGAAAAACTAGAACCAGAGGGAACAACCTCAGGCTAAAGGGACGATCTTTTAAAACAGAGATGAGGAGGAATTTCTCCAGCCAGAGAGTGGTGAATCTGTGGAACTCTTTGCCGCAGAAGGCTGTGGAGGCCGGGTCATTGAGTGTCTTTAAGACAGAGATAGATAGGTTCTTGATTAATAAGAGGGTCAGGGGTTATGGGAAGTCAGGAAAATGGGGATGAGAAAAGTATCAGCCATGATTGAATGGCGGAGCAGACTCGATGGGCCGAGTGGCCTAATTCTGCTCCTGTGTTTTATGGTCTTATAGGAGGGAAGTGGAGTGAGGTATCATTGCATGGATCATTCACAGGGGATAGCAGGGACATGGGGGACTGAATGGCGCTCATTCTCAGCTGTATCATTCTGTAATTCTCAGACTCTGTGATTGTTGTTCCAGTTCTGGCGGATGGAAGATTCCGGAGACTCGGGTCGCAGAGGAACACTGCTCCACACATCGTTCAGGCTGGTTACAGGGTAGAGACAGACTTTACAATATCAGATTTACACTCACTGTCCAGCACTGTTCACATCGCTTACACTCTCCAATATTTATACACCTCATTTCAGGATCACATCCCACCCTGGAACAGGGAGAAGGAAGCAGGACAGTTTGTTTTACCAAGAAGAACAATGAATGTAAACGGGAGCGAGAGATAAAGATTAAAAACTGCGACGGTTACTTTGTCTATGAGCTGAAACCGACACCAGGCCATTGCGCTGCTTATTGCACAGGTACATTGCTGTTTCAAAATGACCCAGGAGGGCAACACTGGATATACCGGGACACTGACACACCCAGTGACTGAGGGGAGAGGGACGGAGCGACTGAGGGGAGAGGGACGGAGCGACTGAGGGGAGAGGGACGGAGCGACTGAGGGGAGAGGGACGGAGCGACTGAGGGGAGAGGGACGGAGCGACTGAGGGGAGAGGGACGGAGCGACTGAGGGGAGAGGGACGGAGCGACTGAGGGGAGAGGGACGGAGCGACTGAGGGGAGAGGGACGGAGCGACTGAGGGGAGAGGGATGGAGCGACTGAGGGGAGAGGGACGGAGCGACTGAGGGGAGAGGGACGGAGCGACTGAGGGGAGAGGGACGGAGCGACTGAGGGGAGAGGGACGGAGCGACTGAGGGGAGAGGGACGGAGCGACTGAGGGGAGAGGGACGGAGCGACTGAGGGGAGAGGGACGGAGCGACTGAGGGGAGAGGGACGGAGCGACTGAGGGGAGAGGGACGGAGCGACTGAGGGGAGAGGGACGGAGCGACTGAGGGGAGAGGGACGGAGCGACTGAGGGGAGAGGGACGGAGCGACTGAGGGGAGAGGGACGGAGCGACTGAGGGGAGAGGGACGGAGCGACTGAGGGGAGAGGGACGGAGCGACTGAGGGGAGAGGGACGGAGCGACTGAGGGGAGAGGGACGGAGCGACTGAGGGGAGAGGGACGGAGCGACTGAGGGGAGAGGGACGGAGCGACTGAGGGGAGAGGGACGGAGCGACTGAGGGGAGAGGGACGGAGCGACTGAGGGGAGAGGGACGGAGCGACTGAGGGGAGAGGGACGGAGCGACTGAGGGGAGAGGGACGGAGCGACTGAGGGGAGAGGGACGGAGCGACTGAGGGGAGAGGGACGGAGCGACTGAGGGGAGAGGGACGGAGCGACTGAGGGGAGAGGGACGGAGCGACTGAGGGGAGAGGGACGGAGCGACTGAGGGGAGAGGGACGGAGCGACTGAGGGGAGAGGGACGGAGCGACTGAGGGTAGAGGGACGGAGCGACTGAGGGGAGAGGACGGAGCGACTGAGGGGAGAGGGACGGAGCGACTGAGGGGAGAGGGACGGAGCGACTGAGGGGAGAGGGACGGAGCGACGGAGGGGAGAGGGACGGAGCGACTGAGGGGAGAGGGACGGAGCGACTGAGGGGAGAGGGACGGAGCGACTGAGGGGAGAGGGACGGAGCGACTGAGGGGAGAGGGACGGAGCGACTGAGGGGAGAGGGACGGAGCGACTGAGGGGAGAGGGACGGAGTGACTGAGGGGAGGGCGACGGAGTGACTGAGTGGAGGGGGACGGAGTGACTGAGGGGAGAGGGACGGAGTGACTGAGGGGAGAGGGACGGAGTGACTGAGGGGAGGGGGACGGAGCGACTGAGGGGAGGGGGACGGAGCGACTGAGGGGAGGGGGACGGAGCGACTGAGGGGAGGGGGACGGAGCGACTGAGGGGAGGGGGACGGAGTGACTGAGGGGAGGGGGACGGAGTGACTGAGGGGAGGGGGACGGAGCGACTGAGGGGAGAGGGACGGAGCGACTGAGGGGAGAGGGACGGAGCGACTGAGGGGAGAGGCACGGAGCGACTGAGGGGAGAGGCACGGAGCGACTGAGGGGAGAGGCACGGAGCGACTGAGGGGAGAGGGACGGAGAGACTGAGGGGAGAGGGACGGAGCGACTGAGGGGAGAGGGACGGAGCGACTGAGGGGAGAGGGACTGAGGGACTGAGGGGAGAGGGACGGAGCGACTGAGGGGAGAAAGACGGAGCGACTGAGGGGAGAGGGACGGAGCGACTGAGGGGAGAGGGACGGAGCGACTGAGGGGAGAGGGACGGAGCGACTGAGGGGAGAGGGACGGAGCGACTGAGGGGAGAGGGACGGAGCGACTGAGGGGAGAGGGACGGAGCGACTGAGGGGAGAGGGACGGAGCGACTGAGGGGAGAGGGACGGAGCGACTGAGGGGAGAGGGACGGAGCGACTGAGGGGAGAGGGACGGAGCGACTGAGGGGAGAGGGACGAAGCGACTGAGGGGAGAGGGACGGAGCGACTGAGGGGAGAGGGACGGAGCGACTGAGGGGAGAAGGACGGAGCGACTGAGGGGAGAGGGACGGAGCGACTGAGGGGAGAGGGACGGAGCGACTGAGGGGAGAGGGACGGAGCGACTGAGGGGAGAGGGACGGAGCGACTGAGGGGAGAGGGACGGAGCGACTGAGGGGAGAGGGACGGAGCGACTGAGGGGAGAGGGACGGAGCGACTGAGGGGAGAGGGACGGAGCGACTGAGGGGAGAGGGACGGAGCGACTGAGGGGAGAGGGACGGAGCGACTGAGGGGAGAGGCACGGAGCGACTGAGGGGAGAGGCACGGAGCGACTGAGGGGAGAGGCACGGAGCGACTGAGGGGAGAGGGACGGAGAGACTGAGGGGAGAGGGACGGAGCGACTGAGGGGAGAGGGACGGAGCGACTGAGGGGAGAGGGACTGAGGGACTGAGGGGAGAGGGACGGAGCGACTGAGGGGAGGGGGACGGAGCGACTGAGGGGAGGGGGACGGGGCGACTGAGGGGAGAGGGACGGAGTGACTGAGGGGAGAGGGACGGTGTGACTGAGGGGAGGGGGACGGAGTGACTGAGGGGAGGGGGACGGAGCGACTGAGGGGAGAGGGACGGAGGGACTGAGGGGAGAGGGACGGAGCGACTGAGGGGAGAGGCACGGAGCGACTGAGGGGAGAGGCACGGAGCGACTGAGGGGAGAGGCACGGAGCGACTGAGGGGAGAGGGACGGAGAGACTGAGGGGAGAGGGACGGAGCGACTGAGGGGAGAGGGACGGAGCGACTGAGGGGAGAGGGACTGAGGGACTGAGGGGAGAGGGACGGAGCGACTGAGGGGAGAAAGACGGAGCGACTGAGGGGAGAGGGACGGAGCGACTGAGGGGAGAGGGACGGAGCGACTGAGGGGAGAGGGACGGAGCGACTGAGGGGAGAGGGACGGAGCGACGGAGGGGAGAGGGACGGAGCGACTGAGGGGAGAGGGACGGAGCGACTGAGGGGAGAGGGACGGAGCGACTGAGGGGAGAGGGACGGAGCGACTGAGGGGAGAGGGACGGAGCGACTGAGGGGAGAGGGACGGAGCGACTGAGGGGAGAGGGACGGAGCGACTGAGGGTAGAGGGACGGAGCGACTGAGGGGAGAGGGACGGAGCGACTGAGGGGAGAGGGACGGAGCGACTGAGGGGAGAGGGACGGAGCGACTGAGGGGAGAGGGACGGAGCGACTGAGGGGAGAGGGACGGAGCGACTGAGGGGAGAGGGACGGAGCGACTGAGGGGAGAGGGACGGAGCGACTGAGGGGAGAGGCACGGAGCGACTGAGGGGAGAGGGACGGAGAGACTGAGGGGAGAGGGACGGAGCGACTGAGGGGAGAGGGACGGAGCGACTGAGGGGAGAGGGACTGAGGGACTGAGGGGAGAGGGACGGAGCGACTGAGGGGAGGGGGACGGAGCGACTGAGGGGAGGGGGACGGAGCGACTGAGGGGAGAGGGACGGAGTGACTGAGGGGAGAGGGACGGTGTGACTGAGGGGAGGGGGACGGAGTGACTGAGGGGAGGGGGACGGAGCGACTGAGGGGAGAGGGACGGAGGGACTGAGGGGAGAGGGACGGAGCGACTGAGGGGAGAGGCACGGAGCGACTGAGGGGAGAGGCACGGAGCGACTGAGGGGAGAGGCACGGAGCGACTGAGGGGAGAGGGACGGAGAGACTGAGGGGAGAGGGACGGAGCGACTGAGGGGAGAGGGACGGAGCGACTGAGGGGAGAGGGACTGAGGGACTGAGGGGAGAGGGACGGAGCGACTGAGGGGAGAAAGACGGAGCGACTGAGGGGAGAGGGACGGAGCGACTGAGGGGAGAGGGACGGAGCGACTGAGGGGAGAGGGACGGAGCGACTGAGGGGAGAGGGACGGAGCGACTGAGGGGAGAGGGACGGAGCGACTGAGGGGAGAGGGACGGAGCGACTGAGGGGAGAGGGACGGAGCGACTGAGGGGAGAGGGACGGAGCGACTGAGGGGAGAGGGACGGAGCGACTGAGGGGAGAGGGACGGAGCGACTGAGGGGAGAGGGACGGAGCGACTGAGGGGAGAGGGACGGAGCGACTGAGGGGAGAGGGACGGAGCGACTGAGGGGAGAGGGACGGAGCGACTGAGGGGAGAGGGACGGAGCGACTGAGGGGAGAGGGACGGAGCGACTGAGGGGAGAGGGACGGAGCGACTGAGGGGAGAGGGACGGAGCGACTGAGGGGAGAGGGACGGAGCGACTGAGGGGAGAGGGACGTATCGACTGAGGCGAGAGGGACGGAGCGACTGAGGCGAGAGGGTCGGTGCGACTGAGGGGAGTGGGACGGAGCGACTGAGGGGAGAGCGACGGAGCGACTGAGGGGAGAGGGACGGAGCGACTGAGGGGAGAGGGACGGAGCGACTGAGGGGAGAGGGACGGAGCGACTGAGGGGAGAGGGACGGAGCGACTGAGGGGAGAGGGACGGAGCGACTGAGGGGAGAGGGACGGAGCGACTGAGGGGAGAGGGACGGAGCGACAGGGGAGAGGGACGGAGCGACAGGGGAGAGGGACGGAGCGACTGAGGGGAGAGGGACGGAGCGACTGAGGGGAGAGGGACGGAGCGACTGAGGGGAGAGGGACGGAGCGACTGAGGGGAGAGGGACGGAGCGACTGAGGGGAGAGGGACGGAGCGACTGAGGGGAGAGGGACGGAGCGACTGAGGGGAGAGGGACGGAGCGACTGAGTGGAGAGGGACGGAGTGACTGAGGGGAGAGGGACGGAGCGAGTGAGGGGAGTGGGATTGAGGGAGCGACGGGAGTGGGATTGAGGGAACGAGGGGAAGGGGATTGAGGGAGCGAGGGGAATTGAGGGAGCGAGGGGAGGGGGATTGAGGGAGTGAGGGGAGTGGGATGGAGTGAGTGAGGGGAGTGGGATTGAGGGAGTGACGGGTGTGGGATTGAGGGAGCGAGGGGAGTGGGATTGAGGGAGCGAGGGTAGTGGGATTGTGGGAGCGAGGGGAGTGGGATTGTGGGAGCGAGGGGAGTGGGATTGTGGGAGCGAGGGGAGTGGGACTGAGGGAGCTAGGGGAGTGGGATTGAGGGAGCGAGGGGAGTGGGATTGAGGGAGTGAGGGGAGTGGGACTGAGGGAGCGAGGGGATTGGGATGGAGGGAATGAGGGGAGTGGGATTGAGGGAGTGAGGGTTGTGGGATTCAGGGAGCGACCGGAGTGGGATTGATGGAGTGAGGGGTGTGGGATTGAGGGAGCGAGGGGAGTGGGATTGAGGGAGCGAGGGGAGTGGGATTGAGGGAGTGAGGGGAGTTCGATTGAGGGAGTGAGGGGAGTGGGATTGAGGGAGCGAGGGGAGTGGGATTGAGGGAGCGAGGGGAGTGGGATTGAGGGAGCGAGGGGAGTGGGAATGAGGGAGCGAGGGGAGTGGGAATGAGGGATCGAGGGGAGTGGGATTGAGGGAGAGAGGGGAGTGGGATTGAGTGAGTGAGGGGAGTGTGATGGAGCGAGTGAGAGGAGTGTGCTGGAGCGAGTGAGAGGAGTGGGATGGAGCGAGTGAGGGGAGTGGGATGGAGCGAGTGAGGGGAGTGGGATGGAGCGAGTGAGGGGAGTGGGACGGAGCGAGTGAGGGGAGTGGAACGGAGCGAGTGAGGGGAGAGGGACGGAGCGACTGAGGGGAGAGGGACGGAGCGACTGAGGGGAGAGGGACGGAGCGACTGAGGGGAGAGGGACGGAGCGACTGAGGGGAGAGGGACGGAGCGACTGAGGGGAGAGGGACGGAGCGACTGAGGGGAGAGGGACGGAGCGACTGAGGGGAGAGGGACGGAGCGACTGAGGGGAGAGGGACGGAGCGACTGAGGGGAGAGGGACGTATCGACTGAGGCGAGAGGGACGGAGCGACTGAGGCGAGAGGGACGGTGCGACTGAGGGGAGTGGGACGGAGCGACTGAGGGGAGAGCGACGGAGCGGCTGAGGGGAGAGGGACGGAGCGACTGAGGGGAGAGGGACGCAGCGACTGAGGGGAGAGGGACGGAGCGACTGAGGGGAGAGGGACGGAGCGACTGAGGGGAGAGGGACGGAGCGACTGAGGGGAGAGGGACGGAGCGACTGAGGGGAGAGGGACGGAGCGACAGGGGAGAGGGACGGAGCGACAGGGGAGAGGGACGGAGCGACTGAGGGGAGAGGGACGGAGCGACTGAGGGGAGAGGGACGGAGCGACTGAGGGGAGAGGGACGGAGCGACTGAGGGGAGAGGGACGGAGCGACTGAGGGGAGAGGGACGGAGCGACTGAGGGGAGAGGGACGGAGCGACTGAGGGGAGAGGGACGGAGCGACTGAGGGGAGAGGGACGGAGCGACTGAGGGGAGAGGGACGGAGCGACTGAGGGGAGGGCGACGGAGTGACTGAGGGGAGGGGGACGGAGTGACTGAGGGGAGAGGGACGGAGTGACTGAGGGGAGAGGAACGGAGTGACTGAGGGGAGAGGAACGGAGTGACTGAGGGGAGGGGGACGGAGCGACTGAGGGGAGGGGGACGGAGCGACTGAGGGGAGGGGGACGGAGCGACTGAGGGGAGAGGGACGGAGCGACTGAGGGGAGAGGGACGGAGTGACTGAGGGGAGGGGGACGGAGTGACTGAGGGGAGGGGGACGGAGCGACTGAGGGGAGAGGGACGGAGCGACTGAGGGGAGAGGGACGGAGCGACTGAGGGGAGAGGCACGGAGCGACTGAGGGGAGAGGCACGGAGCGACTGAGGGGAGAGGGACGGAGCGACTGAGGGGAGAGGGACGGAGAGACTGAGGGGAGAGGGACGGAGCGACTGAGGGGAGAGGGACGGAGCGCCTGAGGGGAGAGGGACTGAGGGGAGAGGGACGGAGCGACTGAGGGGAGAAAGACGGAGCGACTGAGGGGAGAGGGAGGGAGCAACTGAGGGGAGAGGGACGGAGCGACTGAGGGGAGAGGGACGGAGCGACTGAGGGGAGAGGGACGGAGCGACTGAGGGGAGAGGGACGGAGCGACTGAGGGGAGAGGGACGGAGCGACTGAGGGGAGAGGGACGGAGCGACTGAGGGGAGAGGGACGGAGCGACTGAGGGGAGAGGGACGGAGCGACTGAGTGGAGAGGGACGGAGTGACTGAGGGGAGAGGGACGGAGCGAGTGAGGGGAGTGGGATGGAGCGAGTGAGGGGAGTGGGATTGAGGGAGCGACGGGAGTGGGATTGAGGGAACAAGGGGAAGGGGATTGAGGGAGCGAGGGGAATTGAGGGAGCGAGGGGAGGGGGAGTGAGGGGAGTGGGATGGAGTGAGTGAGGGGAGTGGGATTGAGGGAGTGACGGGTGTGGGATTGAGGGAGCGAGGGGAGTGGGATTGAGGGAGCGAGGGTAGTGGGATTGTGGGAGCGAGGGTAGTGGGATTGTGGGAGCGAGGGGAGTGGGATTGTGGGAGCGAGGGGAGTGGGATTGAGGGAGCTAGGGGAGTGGGATTGAGGGAGCGAGGGGAGTGGGATTGAGGGAGCGAGGGTAGTGGGATTGAGTGAGCGAGGGGAGTGGGATTGAGGGAGCGAGGGGAGTGGGATTGAGGGAGCGAGGGGTGTGGGATTGAGGGAGCGAGGGGAGTGGGATTGAGGGAGCGAGGGGCGTGGGATTGAGGGAGCGAGGGGCGTGGGATTGAGGGAGCGAGGGGAATGGGATTGAGGGAGCGAGGGGAGTGGGATTGAGGGAGTGAGGGGAGTGGGACTGAGGGAGCGAGGGGATTGGGATGGAGGGAATGAGGGGAGTGGGATTGAGGGAGTGAGGGTTGTGGGATTCAGGGAGCGACCGGAGTGGGATTGATGGAGTGAGGGGTGTGGGATAGAGGGAGCGAGGGGAGTGGGATTGAGGGAGCGAGGGGAGTGGGATTGAGGGAGTGAGGGGAGTTCGATTGAGGGAGTGAGGGGAGTGGGATTGAGGGAGCGAGGGGAGTGGGATTGAGGGAGCGAGGGGAGTGGGATTGAGGGAGCGAGGGGAGTGGGAATGAGGGAGCGAGGGGAGTGGGATTGAGGGATCGAGGGGAGTGGGATTGAGGGAGAGAGGGGAGTGGGATTGAGGGGGTGAGGGGAGTGGGATTGAGTGAGTGAGGGGAGTGGGATGGAGCGAGTGAGGGGAGTGGGATGGAGCGAGTGAGGGGAGTGGGATGGAGTGAGTGAGGGGAGTCGGATGGAGCGAGTGAGGGGAGTGGGATGGAGCGAGCGAGGGGAGTGGGATGGAGCGAGTGAGGGGAGTGGGATGGAGCGAGTGAGGGGAGTGGGATGGAGCGAGTGAGGGGAGTGGGATGGAGCGAGTGAGGGGAGTGGGATGGAGCGAGTGAGGGGAGCGGGACGGAGCGAGTGAGGGGAGTGGGATTGAGTGAGTGAGGGGAGTGGTTGAGTGAGTGAGGGGAGTGGGATGGAGCGAGTGAGGGGAGTGGGATGGAGCGAGTGAGGGGAGTGTGATGGAGCGAGTGAGAGGAGTGTGATGGAGCGAGTGAGGGGAGTGGGATGGAGCGAGCGAGGGGAGTGGGATGGAGCGAGCGAGAGGAGTGGGATGGAGCGAGTGAGGGGAGTGGGATGGAGCGAGTGAGGGGAGTGGGATGGGGTGAGTGAGGGGAGTGTGATGGAGCGAGTGAGGGATGTGGGACGGAGCGAGTGAGGGGAGTGGGACGGAGCGAGTGAGGGGAGTGGGACGGAGCGAGTGAGGGGAGTGGGACGGAGCGAGTGAGGGGAGTGGGACGGAGCGAGTGAGGGGAGTGGGACGGAGCGAGTGAGGGGAGTGGGACGGAGCGAGTGAGGGGAGTGGGACGGAGCGAGTGAGGGGAGTGGGACGGAGCCAGTGAGGGGAGTGGGACGGAGCGAGTGAGGGGAGTGGGATGGAGCGAGTGAGGGGAGTGGGACGGAGCGAGTGAGGGGAGTGGGACGGAGCGAGTGAGGGGAGTGGGACGGAGCGAGTGAGGGGAGTGGGATGGAGCGAGTGAGGGGAGTGGGATGGAGCGAGTGAGGGGAGTGGGATGGAGCGAGTGAGGGGAGTGGGATGGAGCGAGTGAGGGGAGCGGGACGGAGCGAGTGAGGGGAGTGGGATTGAGTGAGTGAGGGGGGTGGGATGGAGCGAGTGAGGAGAGTGGGATGGAGCGAGTGAGGGGAGTCGGATGGAGCGAGTGAGGGGAGTGGAACGGAGCGAGTGAGGGGAGTGGGATGGAGCGAGTGAGGGGAGTGGAACGGAGCGAGTGAGGGGAGTGGAACGGAGCGAGTGAGGGGAGTGGGATGGAGCGAGTGAGGGGAGTGGGATGGAGCGAGTGAGGGGAGTGGGATGGAGCCAGTGAGGGGAGTGGGATGGAGCGAGTGAGGGGAGCGGGACGGAGCGAGTGAGGGGAGTGGGATTGAGTGAGTGAGGGGAATGGTTGAGTGAGTGAGGGGAGTGGGATGGAGCGAGTGAGGGTAGTGGGATGGAGCGAGTGAGGGGAGTGTGATGGAGCGAGTGAGAGGAGTGTGCTGGAGCGAGTGAGAGGAGTGGGATGGAGCGAGTGAGGGGAGTGGGATGGAGCGAGTGAGGGGAGTGGGATGGAGCGAGTGAGGGGAGTGGGATGGAGCGAGTGAGGGGAGTGGAACGGAGCGAGTGAGGGGAGTGGAACGGAGCGAGTGAGGGGAGTGGAACGGAGCGAGTGAGGGGAGTGGGATGGAGCGAGTGAGGGGAGTGGGACGGAGTGAGTGAGGGGAGTGGGATGGAGCGAGTGAGGGGAGTGGGACGGAGCGAGTGAGGGGAGTGGGACGGAGTGAGTGAGGGGAGTGGGACGGAGCGAGTCAGGGGAGTGGGACGGAGCGAGTGAGGGGAGTGGGACCGAGCGAGTGAGGGGAGTGGGACGGAGCGAGCGAGGGGAGTGGGACGGAGCGAGTGAGGGGAGAGCGACGGAGCGACTGAGGGGAGAGGGACGGAGCGACTGAGGGGAGAGGGACGGAGCGACTGAGGGGAGAGGGACGGAGCGACTGAGGGGAGAGGGACGGAGCGACTGAGGGGAGAGGGACGGAGCGACAGGGGAGAGGGACGGAGCGACAGGGGAGAGGGACGGAGCGACTGAGGGGAGAGGGACGGAGCGACTGAGGGGAGAGGGACGGAGCGACTGAGGGGAGAGGGACGGAGCAACTGAGGGGAGAGGGACGGAGCGACTGAGGGGAGAGGGACGGAGCGACTGAGGGGAGAGGGACGGAGCGACTGAGGGGAGAGGGACGGAGCGACTGAGTGGAGAGGGACGGAGTGACTGAGGGGAGAGGGACGGAGCGAGTGAGGGGAGTGGGATGGAGCGAGTGAGGGGAGTGGGATTGAGGGAGCGACGGGAGTGGGATTGAGGGAACAAGGGGAAGGGGATTGAGGGAGCGAGGGGAATTGAGGGAGCGAGGGGAGGGGGATTGAGGGAGTGAGGGGAGTGGGATGGAGTGAGTGAGGGGAGTGGGATGGAGGGAGTGACGGGTGTGGGATTGAGGGAGCGAGGGGAGTGGGATTGAGGGAGCGAGGGTAGTGGGATTGTGGGAGCGAGGGTAGTGGGATTGTGGGAGCGAGGGGAGTGGGATTGTGG
The DNA here is from genome assembly GCF_964213995.1 of Mustelus asterias. Lineage (NCBI taxonomy): Eukaryota > Metazoa > Chordata > Chondrichthyes > Carcharhiniformes > Triakidae > Mustelus > Mustelus asterias. The sequence goes on along the minus strand of NW_027591299.1, from coordinate 51,662 downwards.
GAGCGAGGGGAGTGGGATTGAGGGAGCTAGGGGAGTGGGATTGAGGGAGCGAGGGGAGTGGGATTGAGGGAGCGAGGGTAGTGGGATTGAGGGAGCGAGGGGAGTGGGATTGAGGGAGCGAGGGGAGTGGGATTGAGGGAGCGAGGGGTGTGGGATTGAGCGAGCGAGGGGAGTGGGATTGAGGGAGCGAGGGGCGTGGGATTGAGGGAGCGAGGGGCGTGGGATTGAGGGAGCGAGGGGAATGGGATTGAGGGAGCGAGGGGAGTGGGATTGAGGGAGTGAGGGGAGTGGGACTGAGGGAGCGAGGGGAATGGGATGGAGGGAATGAGGGGAGTGGGATTGAGGGAGTGAGGGTTGTGGGATTCAGGGAGCGACCGGAGTGGGATTGATGGAGTGAGGGGTGTGGGATAGAGGGAGCGAGGGGAGTGGGATTGAGGGAGCGAGGGGAGTGGGATTGAGGGAGTGAGGGGAGTTCGATTGAGGGAGTGAGGGGAGTGGGATTGAGGGAGCGAGGGGAGTGGGATTGAGGGAGCGAGGGGAGTGGGATTGAGGGAGCGAGGGGAGTGGGAATGAGGGAGCGAGGGGAGTGGGATTGAGGGATCGAGGGGAGTGGGATTGAGGGAGAGAGGGGAGTGGGATTGAGGGGGTGAGGGGAGTGGGATTGAGTGAGTGAGGGGAGTGGGATGGAGCGAGTGAGGGGAGTGGGATGGAGCGAGTGAGGGGAGTGGGATGGAGCGAGTGAGGGGAGTGGGATGGAGCGAGTGAGGGGAGTGGGATGGAGCGAGCGAGGGGAGTGGGATGGAGCGAGTGAGGGGAGTGGGATGGAGCGAGTGAGGGGAGTGGGATGGAGCGAGTGAGGGGAGTGGGATGGAGCGAGTGAGGGGAGCGGGACGGAGCGAGTGAGGGGAGTGGGATTGAGTGAGTGAGGGGAGTGGTTGAGTGAGTGAGGGGAGTGGGATGGAGCGAGTGAGGGGAGTGGGATGGAGCGAGTGAGGGGAGTGTGATGGAGCGAGTGAGAGGAGTGTGATGGAGCGAGTGAGGGGAGTGGGATGGAGCGAGTGAGGGGAGTGGAACGGAGCGAGTGAGGGGAGTGGAACGGAGCGAGTGAGGGGAGTGGAACGGAGCGAGTGAGGGGAGTGGGACGGAGTGAGTGAGGGGAGTGGGACGGAGTGAGTGAGGGGAGTGGGACGGAGCGAGTGAGGGGAGTGGGATGGAGCGAGTGAGGGGAGTGGGATGGAGCAAGCGAGGGGAGTGGGATGGAGCGAGCGAGAGGAGTGGGATGGAGCGAGTGAGGGGAGTGGGATGGAGCGAGTCAGGGGAGTGGGATGGAGTGAGTGAGGGGAGTGTGATGGAGCGAGTGAGGGGAGTGGGACGGAGCGAGTGAGGGGAGTGGGACGGAGCGAGTGAGGGGAGTGGGACGGAGCGAGTGAGGGGAGTGGGACGGAGCGAGTGAGGGGAGTGGGACGGAGCGAGTGAGGGGAGTGGGACGGAGTGAGTGAGGGGAGTGGGACGGAGTGAGTGAGGGGAGTGGGACGGAGTGAGTGAGGGGAGTGGGACGGAGCGAGTGAGGGGAGTGGGACGGAGCGAGTGAGGGGAGTGGGACGGAGCGAGTGAGGGGAGTGGGATGGAGTGAGTGAGGGGAGTGGGATGGAGCGAGTGAGGGGAGTGGGATGGAGCGAGTGAGGGGAGTGGGATGGAGCGAGTGAGGGGAGTGGGACGGAGCGAGTGAGGGGAGTGGGATGGAGCGAGTGAGGGGAGTGGGATGGAGCGAGTGAGGGGAGTGGGATGGAGCGAGTGAGGGGAGTGGGATGGAGCGAGTGAGGGGAGTGGGATGGAGCGAGTGAGGGGAGCGGGACGGAGCGAGTGAGGGGAGTGGGATTGAGTGAGTGAGGGGGTGGGATGGAGCGAGTGAGGAGAGTGGGATGGAGCGCGTGAGGGGAGTCGGATGGAGCGAGTGAGGGGAGTGGGACGGAGTGAGTGAGGGGAGTGGGACGGAGCGAGTGAGGGGAGTGGGATGGAGTGAGTGAGGGGAGTGGGATGGAGCGAGTGAGGGGAGTGGGACGGAGCCAGTGAGGGGAGTGGGACGGAGCCAGTGAGGGGATTGGGATGGAGCGAGTGAGGGGAGTGGGATGGAGCGAGTGCTGGGAGTGGGATGGAGTGAGTGAGGGGAGTGGGATGGAGTGAGTGAGGGGAGTGGGATGGAGCGAGTGAGGGGAGTGGGATGGAGCGAGTGAGGGGAGTGGGATGGAGTGAGTGAGGGGAGTGGGATGGAGTGAGTGAGGGGAGTGGGATGGAGCGAGTGAGGGGAGTGGGATGGAGCGAGTGAGGGGAGTGGGATGGAGCGAGTGAGGGGAGTGGGATGGAGCGAGTGAGGGGAGTGGGATGGAGCGAGTGAGGGGAGTGGGATGGAGCGAGTGAGGGGAGTGGGATGGAGCGAGTGAGGGGAGTGGGATGGAGCGAGTGAGGGGAGTGGGATGGAGCGAGTGAGGGGAGTGGGACGGAGCCAGTGAGGGGATTGGGCCGGAGCCAGTGAGGGGATTGGGATGGAGCGAGTGAGGGGAGTGGGATGGAGCGAGTGAGGGGAGTGGGATGGAGCGAGTGAGGGGAGTGGGACGGAGCGAGTGAGGGGAGTGGTACGGAGCGAGTCAGGGGAGTGGGACGGAGTGAGTGAGGGGAGTGGGACGGGACGAGTGAGGGGAGTGGACGGAGCGAGTCAGGGGAGTGGGACGGAGCGAGTGAGGGGAGTGGGACCGAGCGAGTGAGGGGAGTGGGACGGAGCGAGCGAGGGGAGTGGGACGGAGCGAGCGAGGGGAGTGGGACGGAGCGAGCGAGGGGAGTGGGACGGAGCGAGTCAGGGGAGTGGGACGGAGCGAGTCAGGGGAGTGGGACGGAGCGAGTGAGGGGAGTGGGACGGAGCGAGTGAGGGGAGTGGGACGGAGCGAGTGAGGGGAGTGGGACGGAGCGAGTGAGGGGAGTGGGACGGAGCGAGTGAGGGGAGTGGGACGGAGCGAGTGAGGGGAGTGGGACGGAGCGAGTGAGGGGAGTGGGACCGAGCGAGTGAGGGGAGTGGGACGGAGCGAGTGAGGGGAGTGGGACGGAGCGAGTGAGGGGAGTGGGACGGAGCGAGTGAGGGGAGTGGGACGGGGCGAGTGAGGGGAGTGGGACGGAGCGAGTGAGGGGAGTGGGACGGAGCGAGCGAGGGGAGTGGGATGGAGCGAGCGAGGGGAGTGGGACGGAGCGAGCGAGGGGAGTGGGACGGAGCGAGCGAGGTGAGTGGGACGGAGCGAGCGAGAGGAGTGGGATGGAGCGAGTGAGAGGAGTGGGATGGAGCGAGCGAGAGGAGTGGGATGGAGCGAGTGAGAGGAGTGGGATGGAGCGAGTGAGAGGAGTGGGATGGAGCGAGTGAGGGGAGTGGGATGGAGCGAGTGAGGGGAGTGGAACGGAGCGAGTGAGGGGAGTGGGATGGAGCGAGTGAGGGGAGTGGGATGGAGCGAGTGAGGGGAGTGGGATGGAGCGAGTGAGGGGAGTGGGACGGAGCGAGTGAGGGGAGTGGGATGGAGCGAGTGAGTGGAGTGGGATGGAGCGAGTGAGTGGAGTGGAACGGAGCGAGTGAGGGGAGTGGGATGGAGCGAGTGAGGGGAGTGGGATGGAGCGAGTGAGGGGAGTGGGATGGAGCGAGTGAGGGGAGTGGGATGGAGCGAGTGAGGGGAGCGGGACGGAGCGAGTGAGGGGAGTGGGATTGGGTGAGTGAGGGGAGTGGGACAGAGCGAGCGAGGGGAGTGGGACGGAGCGAGCGAGGGGAGTGGGACGGAGCGAGCGAGGGGAGTGGGACGGAGCGAGTGAGGGGAGTGGGATGGAGCGAGCGAGAGGAGTGGGACGGAGCGAACGAGGGGAGTGGGACGGAGCGAACGAGGGGAGTGGGATGGAGCGAGCGAGAGGAGTGGGATGGAGCGAGTGAGAGGAGTGGGATGGAGCGAGTGAGGGGAGTGGGATGGAGCGAGTGAGGCGAGTGGGATGGAGCGAGTGAGAGGAGAGGGATGGAGCGAGTGAGGGGAGTGGGATGGAGCGAGTGAGGGGAGTGGAACGGAGCGAGCGAGGGGAGTGGGATGGAGCGAGTGAGGGGAGTGGGATGGAGCGAGTGAGGGGAGTGGGATGGAGCGAGTGAGGGGAGTGGGATGGAGCGAGTGAGGGGAGCGGGACGGAGCGAGTGAGGGGAGTGGGATTGAGTGAGTGAGGGGAGTGGTTGAGTGAGTGAGCGGAGTGGGATGGAGCGAGTGAGGGGAGTGGGATGGAGCGAGTGAGGGGAGTGTGATGGAGCGAGTGAGAGGAGTGTGATGGAGCGAGTGAGGGGAGTGGGATGGAGCGAGTGAGGGGAGTGGAACGGAGCGAGTGAGGGGAGTGGAACGGAGCGAGTGAGGGGAGTGGAACGGAGCGAGTGAGGGGAGTGGGACGGAGTGAGTGAGGGGAGTGGGACGGAGTGAGTGAGGGGAGTGGGACGGAGCGAGTGAGGGGAGTGGGACGGAGCGAGTGAGGGGAGTGGGATGGAGCGAGTGAGGGGAGTGGGATGGAGCGAGCGAGGGGAGTGGGATGGAGCGAGCGAGAGGAGTGGGATGGAGCGAGTGAGGGGAGTGGGATGGAGCGAGTGAGGGGAGTGGGATGGAGTGAGTGAGGGAAGTGTGATGGAGCGACTGAGGGGAGTGGGACGGAGCGAGTGAGGGGAGTGGGACGGAGCGAGTGAGGGGAGTGGGACGGAGCGAGTGAGGGGAGTGGGACGGAGCGAGTGAGGGGAGTGGGACGGAGTGAGTGAGGGGAGTGGGACGGAGTGAGTGAGGGGAGTGGGACGGAGCGAGTGAGGGGAGTGGGACGGAGCGAGTGAGGGGAGTGGGACGGAGCGAGTGAGGGGAGTGGGATGGAGTGAGTGAGGGGAGTGGGATGGAGTGAGTGAGGGGAGTGGGATGGAGTGAGTGAGGGGAGTGGGATGGAGCGAGTGAGGGGAGTGGGATGGAGCGAGTGAGGGGAGTGGGATGGAGCGAGTGAGGGGAGTGGGACGGAGCGAGTGAGGGGAGTGGGATGGAGCGAGTGAGGGGAGTGGGATGGAGCGAGTGAGGGGAGTGGGATGGAGCGAGTGAGGGGAGTGGGATGGAGCGAGTGAGGGGAGCGGGACGGAGCGAGTGAGGGGAGTGGGATTGAGTGAGTGAGGGGGTGGGATGGAGCGAGTGAGGGGAGTGGGACGGAGCCAGTGAGGGGATTGGGCCGGAGCCAGTGAGGGGATTGGGATGGAGCGAGTGAGGGGAGTGGGATGGAGCGAGTGAGGGGAGTGGGATGGAGCGAGTGAGGGGAGTGGGACGGAGCGAGTGAGGGGAGTGGTACGGAGCGAGTCAGGGGAGTGGGGACGGGGTGAGTGAGGGGAGTGGGACGGGGCGAGTGAGGGGAGTGGACGGAGCGAGTCAGGGGAGTGGGACGGAGCGAGTGAGGGGAGTGGGACCGAGCGAGTGAGGGGAGTGGGACGGAGCAGGCGAGGGGAGTGGGACGGAGCGAGCGAGGGGAGTGGGACGGAGCGAGCGAGGGGAGTGGGACGGAGCGAGCGAGGGGAGTGGGACGGAGCGAGTCAGGGGAGTGGGATGGAGCGAGCGAGGGGAGTGGGACGGAGCGTGTCAGGGGAGTGGGACGGAGCGAGTGAGGGGAGTGGGACGGAGCGAGTGAGGGGAGTGGGACGGAGCGAGTGAGGGGAGTGGGACGGAGCGAGTGAGGGGAGTGGGACGGAGCGAGTGAGGGGAGTGGGACGGAGCGAGTGAGGGGAGTGGGACGGAGCGAGTGAGGGGAGTGGGACGGAGCGAGTGAGGGGAGTGGGACGGAGCGAGTGAGGGGAGTGGGACCGAGCGAGTGAGGGGAGTGGGACGGAGCGAGTCAGGGGAGTGGGACGGAGCGAGTCAGGGGAGTGGGACGGAGCGAGTGAGGGGAGTGGGACGGAGCGAGTGAGGGGAGTGGGACGGAGCGAGCGAGGGGAGTGGGACGGAGCGAGTGAGGGGAGTGGGACGGAGCGAGTGAGGGGAGTGGGACAGAGCGAGCGAGGGGAGTGGGACGGAGCGAGCGAGGGGAGTGGGACGGAGCGAGCGAGGGGAGTGGGACGGAGCGAGCGAGGGGAGTGGGACGGAGCGAACGAGGGGAGTGGGACGGAGCGAGCGAGGGGAGTGGGATGGAGCGAGCGAGAGGAGTGGGATGGAGCGAGTGAGAGGAGTGGGATGGAGCGAGTGAGGGGAGTGGGACGGAGCGAGCGAGAGGAGTGGGATGGAGCGAGCGAGAGGAGTGGGATGGAGCGAGTGAGAGGAGTGGGATGGAGCGAGTGAGGGGAGTGGGACGGAGCGAGCGAGGGGAGTGGGATGGAGCGAGTGAGGGGAGTGGGACGGAGCGAACGAGGGGAGTGGGATGGAGCGAGCGAGAGGAGTGGGATGGAGCGAGTGAGAGGAGAGGGATGGAGCGAGTGAGGGGAGTGGGATGGAGCGAGTGAGGGGAGTGGAACGGAGCGAGTGAGGGGAGTGGAACGGAGCGAGTGAGGGGAGTGGGATGGAGCGAGTGAGGGGAGTGGAACGGAGCGAGTGAGGGGAGTGGGATGGAGCGAGTGAGAGGAGTGGGATGGAGCGAGTGAGAGGAGAGGGATGGAGCGAGTGAGGGGAGTGGGATGGAGCGAGTGAGGGGAGTGGAACGGAGCGAGTGAGGGGAGTGGAACGGAGCGAGTGAGGGGAGTGGGATGGAGCGAGTGAGGGGAGTGGAACGGAGCGAGTGAGGGGAGTGGGATGGAGCGAGTGAGGGGAGTGGAACGGAGCGAGTGAGGGGAGTGGGATGGAGCGAGTGAGGGCAGTGGAACGGAGCGAGTGAGGGGAGTGGGATGGAGCGAGTGAGGGGAGTGGGATGGAGCGAGTGAGGGGAGTGGGATGGAGCGAGTGAGGGGAGTGGGATGGAGCGAGTGAGGGGAGCGGGACGGAGTGAGTGAGGGGAGTGGGATTGGGTGAGTGAGGGGAGTGGGATTGAGTGAGTGAGGGGAGTGGGATGGAGCGAGTGAGGGGAGTGGGATGGAGCGAGTGAGGGGAGTCGGATGGAGCGAGTGAGGGGAGTCGGATGGAGCGAGTGAGGGGAGTGGGACGGAGCGAGTGAGGGGAGTGGGACGGAGCGAGTGAGGGGAGTGGGACGGAGTGAGTGAGGGGAGTGGGACGGAGTGAGTGAGGGGAGTGGGACGGAGTGAGTGAGGGGAGTGGGACGGAGCGAGTGAGGGGAGTGGGACGGAGCGAGTGAGGGGAGTGGGACGGAGCGAGTGAGGGGAGTGGGACGGAGCGAGTGAGGGGAGTGGGATGGAGCGAGTGAGGGGAGTGGGATGGAGCGAGTGAGGGGAGTGGGATGGAGCGAGTGAGGGGAGTGGGATGGAGCGAGTGAGGGGAGTGGGATGGAGCGAGCGAGGGGAGTGGGATGGAGCGAGTGAGGGGAGTGGGATGGAGCGAGTGAGGGGAGTGGGATGGAGCGAGTGAGGGGAGTGGAACGGAGCGAGTGAGGGGAGTGGGATGGAGCGAGTGAGGGGAGTGGAACGGAGCGAGTGAGGGGAGTGGAACGGAGCGAGTGAGGGGAGTGGAACGGAGCGAGTGAGGGGAGTGGGATGGAGCGAGTGAGGGGAGTGGGATGGAGCGAGTGAGGGGAGTGGGATGGAGCGAGTGAGGGGAGTGTGATGGAGCGAATGAGCGGAGTGGGATGGAGCGAGTGAGGGGAGTGGGATGGAGCGAGTGAGGGGAGTGTGATGGAGCGAGTGAGGGGAGTGTGATGGAGCGAGTGAGGGGAGTGGGACGGAGCGAGTGAGGGGAGTGGGACGGAGCGAGTGAGGGGAGTGGGACGGATAGAGTGAGGGGAGTGGGACGGAGCGAGTGAGGGGAGTGGGACGGAGCGAGTGAGGGGAGTGGGACGGAGCGAGTGAGGGGAGTGGGACGGAGCGAGTGAGGGGAGTGGGATGGAGCGAGTGAGGGGAGTGGGACGGAGCGAGTGAGGGGAGTGGGACGGAGCGAGTGAGGGGAGTGGGATGGAGCGAGTGAGGGGAGTGGGATGGAGCGAGTGAGGGGAGTGGGACGGAGCGAGTGAGGGGAGTGGGACGGAGCGAGTGAGGGGAGTGGGACGGAGCGAGTGAGGGGAGTGGGATGGAGCGAGTGAGGGGAGTGGGATGGAGCGAGTGAGGGGAGTGGGATGGAGCGAGTGAGGGGAGTGGGATGGAGCGAGTGAGGGGAGTGGGACGGAGCGAGTGAGGGGAGTGGGACGGAGCGAGTGAGGGGAGTGGGATGGAGGGAGTGAGGGGAGTGGGATGGAGGGAGTGAGGGGAGTGGGATGGAGCGAGTGAGGGGAGTGGGATGGAGCGAGTGAGGGGAGTGGGATGGAGTGAGTGAGGGGAGTGGGACGGAGCGAGTGAGGGGAGTGGGATGGAGTGAGTGAGGGGAGTGGGATGGAGCGAGTGAGGGGAGTGGGATGGAGCGAGTGAGGGGAGTGGGATGGAGCGAGTGAGGGGAGTGGGATGGAGCGAGTGAGGGGAGTGGGATGGAGCGAGTGAGGGGAGTGGGATGGAGCGAGTGAGGGGAGTGGGATGGAGCGAGTGAGGGGAGTGGGATGGAGTGAGGGGAGTGGGATGGAGCGAGTGAGGGGAGTGGGATGGAGCGAGTGAGGGGAGTGGGACGGAGCGAGTGAGGGGAGTGGGATGGAGCGAGTGAGGGGAGTGGGATGGAGCGAGTGAGGGGAGTGGGATGGAGCGAGTGAGGGGAGCGGGACGGAGCGAGTGAGGGGAGTGGGATTGAGTGAGTGAGGGGAGTGGTTGAGTGAGTGAGGGGAGTGGGATGGAGCGAGTGAGGGGAGTGGGATGGAGCGAGTGAGGGGAGTGTGATGGAGCGAGTGAGAGGAGTGTGATGGAGCGAGTGAGGGGAGTGGGATGGAGCGAGTGAGGGGAGTGGAACGGAGCGAGTGAGGGGAGTGGAACGGAGCGAGTGAGGGGAGTGGAACGGAGCGAGTGAGGGGAGTGGGACGGAGTGAGTGAGGGGAGTGGGACGGAGTGAGTGAGGGGAGTGGGACGGAGCGAGTGAGGGGAGTGGGATGGAGCGAGTGAGGGGAGTGGGATGGAGCAAGCGAGGGGAGTGGGATGGAGCGAGCGAGAGGAGTGGGATGGAGCGAGCGAGGGGAGTGGGATGGAGCGAGTCAGGGGAGTGGGATGGAGTGAGTGAGGGGAGTGTGATGGAGCGAGTGAGGGGAGTGGGACGGAGCGAGTGAGGGGAGTGGGACGGAGCGAGTGAGGGGAGTGGGACGGAGCGAGTGAGGGGAGTGGGACGGAGCGAGTGAGGGGAGTGGGACGGAGCGAGTGAGGGGAGTGGGACGGAGTGAGTGAGGGGAGTGGGACGGAGTGAGTGAGGGGAGTGGGACGGAGTGAGTGAGGGGAGTGGGACGGAGCGAGTGAGGGGAGTGGGACGGAGCGAGTGAGGGGAGTGGGACGGAGCGAGTGAGGGGAGTGGGACGGAGTGAGTGAGGGGAGTGGGATGGAGCGAGTGAGGGGAGTGGGATGGAGCGAGTGAGGGGAGTGGGATGGAGCGAGTGAGGGCAGTGGGATGGAGCGAGTGAGGGGAGTGGGACGGAGCGAGTGAGGGGAGTGGGATGGAGCGAGTGAGGGGAGTGGGATGGAGCGAGTGAGGGGAGTGGGATGGAGCGAGTGAGGGGAGTGGGATGGAGCGAGTGAGGGGAGTGGGATGGAGCGAGTGAGGGGAGCGGGACGGAGCGAGTGAGGGGAGTGGGATTGAGTGAGTGAGGGGGTGGGATGGAGCGAGTGAGGAGAGTGGGATGGAGCGCGTGAGGGGAGTCGGATGGAGCGAGTGAGGGGAGTGGGACGGAGTGAGTGAGGGGAGTGGGACGGAGCGAGTGAGGGGAGTGGGATGGAGTGAGTGAGGGGAGTGGGATGGAGCGAGTGAGGGGAGTGGGACGGAGCCAGTGAGGGGAGTGGGACGGAGCCAGTGAGGGGATTGGGATGGAGCGAGTGAGGGGAGTGGGATGGAGCGAGTGCTGGGAGTGGGATGGAGTGAGTGAGGGGAGTGGGATGGAGTGAGTGAGGGGAGTGGGATGGAGCGAGTGAGGGGAGTGGGATGGAGCGAGTGAGGGGAGTGGGATGGAGTGAGTGAGGGGAGTGGGATGGAGTGAGTGAGGGGAGTGGGATGGAGCGAGTGAGGGGAGTGGGATGGAGCGAGTGAGGGGAGTGGGATGGAGCGAGTGAGGGGAGTGGGATGGAGCGAGTGAGGGGAGTGGGATGGAGCGAGTGAGGGGAGTGGGATGGAGCGAGTGAGGGGAGTGGGATGGAGCGAGTGAGGGGAGTGGGATGGAGCGAGTGAGGGGAGTGGGATGGAGCGAGTGAGGGGAGTGGGACGGAGCCAGTGAGGGGATTGGGCCGGAGCCAGTGAGGGGATTGGGATGGAGCGAGTGAGGGGAGTGGGATGGAGCGAGTGAGGGGAGTGGGATGGAGCGAGTGAGGGGAGTGGGACGGAGCGAGTGAGGGGAGTGGTACGGAGCGAGTCAGGGGAGTGGGACGGAGTGAGTGAGGGGAGTGGGACGGGACGAGTGAGGGGAGTGGACGGAGCGAGTCAGGGGAGTGGGACGGAGCGAGTGAGGGGAGTGGGACCGAGCGAGTGAGGGGAGTGGGACGGAGCGAGCGAGGGGAGTGGGACGGAGCGAGCGAGGGGAGTGGGACGGAGCGAGCGAGGGGAGTGGGACGGAGCGAGTCAGGGGAGTGGGACGGAGCGAGTCAGGGGAGTGGGACGGAGCGAGTGAGGGGAGTGGGACGGAGCGAGTGAGGGGAGTGGGACGGAGCGAGTGAGGGGAGTGGGACGGAGCGAGTGAGGGGAGTGGGACGGAGCGAGTGAGGGGAGTGGGACGGAGCGAGTGAGGGGAGTGGGACGGAGCGAGTGAGGGGAGTGGGACCGAGCGAGTGAGGGGAGTGGGACGGAGCGAGTGAGGGGAGTGGGACGGAGCGAGTGAGGGGAGTGGGACGGAGCGAGTGAGGGGAGTGGGACGGGGCGAGTGAGGGGAGTGGGACGGAGCGAGTGAGGGGAGTGGGACGGAGCGAGCGAGGGGAGTGGGATGGAGCGAGCGAGGGGAGTGGGACGGAGCGAGCGAGGGGAGTGGGACGGAGCGAGCGAGGTGAGTGGGACGGAGCGAGCGAGAGGAGTGGGATGGAGCGAGTGAGAGGAGTGGGATGGAGCGAGCGAGAGGAGTGGGATGGAGCGAGTGAGAGGAGTGGGATGGAGCGAGTGAGAGGAGTGGGATGGAGCGAGTGAGGGGAGTGGGATGGAGCGAGTGAGGGGAGTGGAACGGAGCGAGTGAGGGGAGTGGGATGGAGCGAGTGAGGGGAGTGGGATGGAGCGAGTGAGGGGAGTGGGATGGAGCGAGTGAGGGGAGTGGGACGGAGCGAGTGAGGGGAGTGGGATGGAGCGAGTGAGTGGAGTGGGATGGAGCGAGTGAGTGGAGTGGAACGGAGCGAGTGAGGGGAGTGGGATGGAGCGAGTGAGGGGAGTGGGATGGAGCGAGTGAGGGGAGTGGGATGGAGCGAGTGAGGGGAGTGGGATGGAGCGAGTGAGGGGAGCGGGACGGAGCGAGTGAGGGGAGTGGGATTGGGTGAGTGAGGGGAGTGGGACAGAGCGAGCGAGGGGAGTGGGACGGAGCGAGCGAGGGGAGTGGGACGGAGCGAGCGAGGGGAGTGGGACGGAGCGAGTGAGGGGAGTGGGATGGAGCGAGCGAGAGGAGTGGGACGGAGCGAACGAGGGGAGTGGGACGGAGCGAACGAGGGGAGTGGGATGGAGCGAGCGAGAGGAGTGGGATGGAGCGAGTGAGAGGAGTGGGATGGAGCGAGTGAGGGGAGTGGGATGGAGCGAGTGAGGCGAGTGGGATGGAGCGAGTGAGAGGAGAGGGATGGAGCGAGTGAGGGGAGTGGGATGGAGCGAGTGAGGGGAGTGGAACGGAGCGAGCGAGGGGAGTGGGATGGAGCGAGTGAGGGGAGTGGGATGGAGCGAGTGAGGGGAGTGGGATGGAGCGAGTGAGGGGAGTGGGATGGAGCGAGTGAGGGGAGCGGGACGGAGCGAGTGAGGGGAGTGGGATTGAGTGAGTGAGGGGAGTGGTTGAGTGAGTGAGCGGAGTGGGATGGAGCGAGTGAGGGGAGTGGGATGGAGCGAGTGAGGGGAGTGTGATGGAGCGAGTGAGAGGAGTGTGATGGAGCGAGTGAGGGGAGTGGGATGGAGCGAGTGAGGGGAGTGGAACGGAGCGAGTGAGGGGAGTGGAACGGAGCGAGTGAGGGGAGTGGAACGGAGCGAGTGAGGGGAGTGGGACGGAGTGAGTGAGGGGAGTGGGACGGAGTGAGTGAGGGGAGTGGGACGGAGCGAGTGAGGGGAGTGGGACGGAGCGAGTGAGGGGAGTGGGATGGAGCGAGTGAGGGGAGTGGGATGGAGCGAGCGAGGGGAGTGGGATGGAGCGAGCGAGAGGAGTGGGATGGAGCGAGTGAGGGGAGTGGGATGGAGCGAGTGAGGGGAGTGGGATGGAGTGAGTGAGGGAAGTGTGATGGAGCGACTGAGGGGAGTGGGACGGAGCGAGTGAGGGGAGTGGGACGGAGCGAGTGAGGGGAGTGGGACGGAGCGAGTGAGGGGAGTGGGACGGAGCGAGTGAGGGGAGTGGGACGGAGTGAGTGAGGGGAGTGGGACGGAGTGAGTGAGGGGAGTGGGACGGAGTGAGTGAGGGGAGTGGGACGGAGCGAGTGAGGGGAGTGGGACGGAGCGAGTGAGGGGAGTGGGACGGAGCGAGTGAGGGGAGTGGGATGGAGTGAGTGAGGGGAGTGGGATGGAGTGAGTGAGGGGAGTGGGATGGAGTGAGTGAGGGGAGTGGGATGGAGTGAGTGAGGGGAGTGGGATGGAGCGAGTGAGGGGAGTGGGATGGAGCGAGTGAGGGGAGTGGGATGGAGCGAGTGAGGGGAGTGGGACGGAGCGAGTGAGGGGAGTGGGATGGAGCGAGTGAGGGGAGTGGGATGGAGCGAGTGAGGGGAGTGGGATGGAGCGAGTGAGGGGAGTGGGATGGAGCGAGTGAGGGGAGCGGGACGGAGCGAGTGAGGGGAGTGGGATTGAGTGAGTGAGGGGGTGGGATGGAGCGAGTGAGGGGAGTGGGACGGAGCCAGTGAGGGGATTGGGCCGGAGCCAGTGAGGGGATTGGGATGGAGCGAGTGAGGGGAGTGGGATGGAGCGAGTGAGGGGAGTGGGATGGAGCGAGTGAGGGGAGTGGGACGGAGCGAGTGAGGGGAGTGGTACGGAGCGAGTCAGGGGAGTGGGGACGGGGTGAGTGAGGGGAGTGGGACGGGGCGAGTGAGGGGAGTGGACGGAGCGAGTCAGGGGAGTGGGACGGAGCGAGTGAGGGGAGTGGGACCGAGCGAGTGAGGGGAGTGGGACGGAGCAGGCGAGGGGAGTGGGACGGAGCGAGCGAGGGGAGTGGGACGGAGCGAGCGAGGGGAGTGGGACGGAGCGAGCGAGGGGAGTGGGACGGAGCGAGTCAGGGGAGTGGGATGGAGCGAGCGAGGGGAGTGGGACGGAGCGTGTCAGGGGAGTGGGACGGAGCGAGTGAGGGGAGTGGGACGGAGCGAGTGAGGGGAGTGGGACGGAGCGAGTGAGGGGAGTGGGACGGAGCGAGTGAGGGGAGTGGGACGGAGCGAGTGAGGGGAGTGGGACGGAGCGAGTGAGGGGAGTGGGACGGAGCGAGTGAGGGGAGTGGGACGGAGCGAGTGAGGGGAGTGGGACGGAGCGAGTGAGGGGAGTGGGACCGAGCGAGTGAGGGGAGTGGGACGGAGCGAGTCAGGGGAGTGGGACGGAGCGAGTGAGGGGAGTGGGACGGAGCGAGTGAGGGGAGTGGGACGGAGCGAGCGAGGGGAGTGGGACGGAGCGAGTGAGGGGAGTGGGACGGAGCGAGTGAGGGGAGTGGGACAGAGCGAGCGAGGGGAGTGGGACGGAGCGAGCGAGGGGAGTGGGACGGAGCGAGTGAGAGGAGTGGGATGGAGCGAGTGAGAGGAGAGGGATGGAGCGAGTGAGGGGAGTGGGATGGAGCGAGTGAGGGGAGTGGAACGGAGCGAGTGAGGGGAGTGGAACGGAGCGAGTGAGGGGAGTGGGATGGAGCGAGTGAGGGGAGTGGGACGGAGCGAGTGAGGGGAGTGGGATGGAGCGAGTGAGGGGAGTGGAACGGAGCGAGTGAGGGGAGTGGAACGGAGCGAGTGAGGGGAGTGGGATGGAGCGAGTGAGGGCAGTGGAACGGAGCGAGTGAGGGGAGTGGGATGGAGCGAGTGAGGGGAGTGGGATGGAGCGAGTGAGGGGAGTGGGATGGAGCGAGTGAGGGGAGTGGGATGGAGCGAGTGAGGGGAGCGGGACGGAGTGAGTGAGGGGAGTGGGATTGGGTGAGTGAGGGGAGTGGGATTGAGTGAGTGAGGGGAGTGGGATGGAGCGAGTGAGGGGAGTGGGATGGAGCGAGTGAGGGGAGTCGGATGGAGCGAGTGAGGGGAGTCGGATGGAGCGAGTGAGGGGAGTGGGACGGAGCGAGTGAGGGGAGTGGGACGGAGCGAGTGAGGGGAGTGGGACGGAGTGAGTGAGGGGAGTGGGACGGAGTGAGTGAGGGGAGTGGGACGGAGTGAGTGAGGGGAGTGGGACGGAGCGAGTGAGGGGAGTGGGACGGAGCGAGTGAGGGGAGTGGGACGGAGCGAGTGAGGGGAGTGGGACGGAGCGAGTGAGGGGAGTGGGATGGAGCGAGTGAGGGGAGTGGGATGGAGCGAGTGAGGGGAGTGGGATGGAGCGAGTGAGGGGAGTGGGATGGAGCGAGTGAGGGGAGTGGGATGGAGCGAGCGAGGGGAGTGGGATGGAGCGAGTGAGGGGAGTGGGATGGAGCGAGTGAGGGGAGTGGGATGGAGCGAGTGAGGGGAGTGGAACGGAGCGAGTGAGGGGAGTGGGATGGAGCGAGTGAGGGGAGTGGAACGGAGCGAGTGAGGGGAGTGGAACGGAGCGAGTGAGGGGAGTGGAACGGAGCGAGTGAGGGGAGTGGGATGGAGCGAGTGAGGGGAGTGGGATGGAGCGAGTGAGGGGAGTGGGATGGAGCGAGTGAGGGGAGTGTGATGGAGCGAATGAGCGGAGTGGGATGGAGCGAGTGAGGGGAGTGGGATGGAGCGAGTGAGGGGAGTGTGATGGAGCGAGTGAGGGGAGTGTGATGGAGCGAGTGAGGGGAGTGGGACGGAGCGAGTGAGGGGAGTGGGACGGAGCGAGTGAGGGGAGTGGGACGGAGCGAGTGAGGGGAGTGGGACGGAGCGAGTGAGGGGAGTGGGACGGAGCGAGTGAGGGGAGTGGGACGGAGCGAGTGAGGGGAGTGGGACGGAGCGAGTGAGGGGAGTGGGATGGAGCGAGTGAGGGGAGTGGGACGGAGCGAGTGAGGGGAGTGGGACGGAGCGAGTGAGGGGAGTGGGATGGAGCGAGTGAGGGGAGTGGGATGGAGCGAGTGAGGGGAGTGGGACGGAGCGAGTGAGGGGAGTGGGACGGAGCGAGTGAGGGGAGTGGGATGGAGCGAGTGAGGGGAGTGGGATGGAGCGAGTGAGGGGAGTGGGATGGAGCGAGTGAGGGGAGTGGGATGGAGCGAGTGAGGGGAGTGGGACGGAGCGAGTGAGGGGAGTGGGACGGAGCGAGTGAGGGGAGTGGGATGGAGGGAGTGAGGGGAGTGGGATGGAGGGAGTGAGGGGAGTGGGATGGAGCGAGTGAGGGGAGTGGGATGGAGCGAGTGAGGGGAGTGGGATGGAGTGAGTGAGGGGAGTGGGACGGAGCGAGTGAGGGGAGTGGGATGGAGTGAGTGAGGGGAGTGGGATGGAGCGAGTGAGGGGAGTGGGATGGAGCGAGTGAGGGGAGTGGGATGGAGCGAGTGAGGGGAGTGGGATGGAGCGAGTGAGGGGAGTGGGATGGAGCGAGTGAGGGGAGTGGGATGGAGCGAGTGAGGGGAGTGGGATGGAGCGAGTGAGGGGAGTGGGATGGAGTGAGGGGAGTGGGATGGAGCGAGTGAGGGGAGTGGGATGGAGCGAGTGAGGGGAGTGGGACGGAGCGAGTGAGGGGAGTGGGATGGAGCGAGTAAGGGGAGTGGGACGGAGCGAGCGAGGGGAGTGGGATGGAGCGAGTGAGGGGAGTGGGACGGAGCGAACGAGGGGAGTGGGATGGAGCGAGCGAGAGGAGTGGGATGGAGCGAGTGAGAGGAGAGGGATGGAGCGAGTGAGGGGAGTGGGATGGAGCGAGTGAGGGGAGTGGAACGGAGCGAGTGAGGGGAGTGGAACGGAGCGAGTGAGGGGAGTGGGATGGAGCGAGTGAGGGGAGTGGAACGGAGCGAGTGAGGGGAGTGGGATGGAGCGAGTGAGAGGAGTGGGATGGAGCGAGTGAGAGGAGAGGGATGGAGCGAGTGAGGGGAGTGGGATGGAGCGAGTGAGGGGAGTGGAACGGAGCGAGTGAGGGGAGTGGAACGGAGCGAGTGAGGGGAGTGGGATGGAGCGAGTGAGGGGAGTGGAACGGAGCGAGTGAGGGGAGTGGGATGGAGCGAGTGAGGGGAGTGGAACGGAGCGAGTGAGGGGAGTGGGATGGAGCGAGTGAGGGCAGTGGAACGGAGCGAGTGAGGGGAGTGGGATGGAGCGAGTGAGGGGAGTGGGATGGAGCGAGTGAGGGGAGTGGGATGGAGCGAGTGAGGGGAGTGGGATGGAGCGAGTGAGGGGAGCGGGACGGAGTGAGTGAGGGGAGTGGGATTGGGTGAGTGAGGGGAGTGGGATTGAGTGAGTGAGGGGAGTGGGATGGAGCGAGTGAGGGGAGTGGGATGGAGCGAGTGAGGGGAGTCGGATGGAGCGAGTGAGGGGAGTCGGATGGAGCGAGTGAGGGGAGTGGGACGGAGCGAGTGAGGGGAGTGGGACGGAGCGAGTGAGGGGAGTGGGACGGAGTGAGTGAGGGGAGTGGGACGGAGTGAGTGAGGGGAGTGGGACGGAGTGAGTGAGGGGAGTGGGACGGAGCGAGTGAGGGGAGTGGGACGGAGCGAGTGAGGGGAGTGGGACGGAGCGAGTGAGGGGAGTGGGACGGAGCGAGTGAGGGGAGTGGGACGGAGCGAGTGAGGGGAGTGGGATGGAGCGAGTGAGGGGAGTGGGATGGAGCGAGTGAGGGGAGTGGGATGGAGCGAGTGAGGGGAGTGGGATGGAGCGAGCGAGGGGAGTGGGATGGAGCGAGTGAGGGGAGTGGGATGGAGCGAGTGAGGGGAGTGGGATGGAGCGAGTGAGGGGAGTGGAACGGAGCGAGTGAGGGGAGTGGGATGGAGCGAGTGAGGGGAGTGGAACGGAGCGAGTGAGGGGAGTGGAACGGAGCGAGTGAGGGGAGTGGAACGGAGCGAGTGAGGGGAGTGGGATGGAGCGAGTGAGGGGAGTGGGATGGAGCGAGTGAGGGGAGTGGGATGGAGCGAGTGAGGGGAGTGTGATGGAGCGAGTGAGCGGAGTGGGATGGAGCGAGTGAGGGGAGTGGGATGGAGCGAGTGAGGGGAGTGTGATGGAGCGAGTGAGGGGAGTGTGATGGAGCGAGTGAGGGGAGTGGGACGGAGCGAGTGAGGGGAGTGGGACGGAGCGAGTGAGGGGAGTGGGACGGAGCGAGTGAGGGGAGTGGGACGGAGCGAGTGAGGGGAGTGGGACGGAGCGAGTGAGGGGAGTGGGACGGAGCGAGTGAGGGGAGTGGGATGGAGCGAGTGAGGGGAGTGGGACGGAGCGAGTGAGGGGAGTGGGACGGAGCGAGTGAGGGGAGTGGGATGGAGCGAGTGAGGGGAGTGGGATGGAGCGAGTGAGGGGAGTGGGACGGAGCGAGTGAGGGGAGTGGGACGGAGCGAGTGAGGGGAGTGGGATGGAGCGAGTGAGGGGAGTGGGATGGAGCGAGTGAGGGGAGTGGGATGGAGCGAGTGAGGGGAGTGGGACGGAGCGAGTGAGGGGAGTGGGACGGAGCGAGTGAGGGGAGTGGGATGGAGGGAGTGAGGGGAGTGGGATGGAGGGAGTGAGGGGAGTGGGATGGAGCGAGTGAGGGGAGTGGGATGGAGCGAGTGAGGGGAGTGGGACGGAGCGAGTGAGGGGAGTGGGATGGAGTGAGTGAGGGGAGTGGGATGGAGCGAGTGAGGGGAGTGGGATGGAGCGAGTGAGGGGAGTGGGATGGAGCGAGTGAGGGGAGTGGGATGGAGCGAGTGAGGGGAGTGGGATGGAGCGAGTGAGGGGAGTGGGATGGAGCGAGTGAGGGGAGTGGGATGGAGTGAGGGGAGTGGGATGGAGCGAGTGAGGGGAGTGGGATGGAGCGAGTGAGGGGAGTGGGACGGAGCGAGTGAGGGGAGTGGGATGGAGCGAGTAAGGGGAGTGGGATGGAGCGAGTGAGAGGAGTGGGATGGAGCGAGTGAGGAGTGGGATGGAGCGAGTGAGGGGAGTGGGATGGAGCGAGTGAGGGGAGTGGGATGGAGCGAGTGAGGGGAGTGGGATGGAGCGAGTGAGGGGAGTGGGATGGAGCGAGTGAGGGGAGTGGGATGGAGCGAGTGAGGGGAGTGGGATGGAGCGAGTGAGGGGAGTGGGATGGAGCGAGTGAGGGGAGTGGGATGGAGCGAGTGAGGGGAGTGGGATGGAGCGAGTGAGGGGAGTGGGATGGAGCGAGTGAGGGGAGTGGGATGGAGCGAGTGAGGGGAGTGGGATGGAGCGAGTGAGGGGATTGGGACGGAGCGAGTGAGGGGATTGGGACGGAGCGAGTGAGGGGATTGGGACGGAGCGTGTGAGGGGAGTGGGACGGAGCGAGTGAGGGGAGTGGGACGGAGCGAGTGAGGGGAGTGGGACGGAGCGAGTGAGGGGAGTGGGACGGCGCGAGTCAGGGGAGTGAGACGGAGTGAGTGAGGGGAGTGGGACGGAGTGAGTGGGGGGAGTGGGACGGAGTGAGTGAGGGGAGTGGACGGAGCGAGTCAGTGGAGTGGGACGGAGCGAGTGAGGGGAGTGGGACCGAGCGAGTGAGGGGAGTGGGACGGAGCGAGCGAGGGGAGTGGGACGGAGCGAGCGAGGGGAGTGGGACGGAGCGAGTGAGGGGAGTGGGATGCAGCGAGTGAGGGGAGTGGGATGGAGCGAGTGAGGGGAGTGGGATGGAGCGAGTGAGGGGAGTGGGATGGAGCGAGTGAGGGGAGTGGGACGGAGTGAGTGAGGGGAGTGGGATGGAGCGAGTGAGGGGAGTGGGATGGTGCGAGTGAGGGGAGTGGAACCGAGCGAGTGAGGGGAGTGGGATGGAGCGAGTGAGGGGAGTGGGATGGAGCGAGTGAGGGGAGTGGGATGGAGCGAGTGAGGGGAATGGGATGGAGCGAGTGAGGGGAGTGGGATGGAGCGAGTGAGGGGAGTGGGATGGAGCGAGTGAGGGGAGTGGGATGGAGCGAGTGAGGGGAGTGGGATGGAGCGAGTGAGGGGAGTGGGATGGAGCGAGTGAGGGGAGTGGGATGGAGCGAGTGAGGGGAGTGGGATCGAGCGAGTTAGGGGAGTGGGATGGAGCGAGTGAGGGGAGTGGGATGGAGCGAGTGAGGGGAGTGGGATGGAGCGAGTGAGGGGAGTGGGATGGAGCGAGTGAGGGGAGTGGGATGGAGCGAGTGAGGGGAGTGGGATGGAGCGACTGAGTGGAGAGGGACGGAGCGACTGAGGGGAGAGGGACGGAGCGAGTGAGGGGAGTGGGACGGAGCGAGTGAGGGGAGTGGGATTGAGGGAGCGACGGGAGTGGGATTGAGGGAACAAGGGGAAGGGGATTGAGGGAGCGAGGGGAATTGAGGGAGCGAGGGGAGGGGGATTGAGGGAGTGAGGGGAGTGGGATGGAGTGAGTGAGGGGAGTGGGATTGAGGGAGTGACGGGTGTGGGATTGAGGGAGCGAGGGGAGTGGGATTGAGGGAGCGAGGGTAGTGGGATTGTGGGAGCGAGGGTAGTGGGATTGTGGGAGCGAGGGGAGTGGGATTGTGGGAGCGAGGGGAGTGGTATTGAGGAAGCTAGGGGAGTGGGATTGAGGGAGCGAGGGGAGTGGGATTGAGGGAGCGAGGGTAGTGGGATTGAGGGAGCGAGGGGAGTGGGATTGAGGGAGCGAGGGGAGTGGGATTGAGGGAGCGAGGGGTATGGGATTGAGGGAGCGAGGGGAGTGGGATTGAGGGAGCGAGGGGCGTGGGATTGAGGGAGCGAGGGGCGTGGGATTGAGGGAGCGAGGGGAATGGGATTGAGGGAGCGAGGGGAGTGGGATTGAGGGAGCGAGGGGAGTGGGACTGAGGGAGCGAGGGGATGGGGATGGAGGGAATGAGGGGAGTGGGATTGAGGGAGTGAGGGTTGTGGGATTCAGGGAGCGACCGGAGTGGGATTGATGGAGTGAGGGGTGTGGGATTGAGGGAGCGAGGGGAGTGGGATTGAGGGAGCGAGGGGAGTGGGATTGAGGGAGTGAGGGGAGTTCGATTGAGGGAGTGAGGGGAGTGGGATTGAGGGAGCGAGGGGAGTGGGATTGAGGGAGCGAGGGGAGTGGGATTGAGGGAGCGAGGGGAGTGGGAATGAGGGAGCGAGGGGAGTGGGATTGAGGGATCGAGGGGAGTGGGATTGAGGGAGAGAGGGGAGTGGGATTGAGGGGGTGAGGGGAGTGGGATTGAGGGAGCGAGGGGAGTGGGATTGAGAGAGCGAGGGGAGTGGGATTGAGGGAACGAGGGGAGTGGGATTGAGGGAGCGAGGGGAGTGGGATTGAGGGAGCGAGGCGAGTGGGATTGAGGGAGCGAGGCGAGTGGGATTGAGGGAGTGAGGGCAGTGGGATTGAGGGAGCGAGAGCAGTGGGATTGAGGGAGCGAGGGGAGTGGGATTGAGGGAGCGAGGGGAGTGGGATTGAGGGAGCGAGGGGAGTGGGATTGAGGGAGCGAGGGCAGTGGGATTGAGGGAGCGAGGGCAGTGGGATTGAGGGAGCGAGGGGAGTGGGATTGAGGGAGCGAGGGGAGTGTGATTGAGGGAGCGAGGGGAGTGGGATTGAGGGAGCGAGGGGAGTGGGATTGAGGGAGCGAGGGGAGTGGGATTGAGGGAGCGAGGGCAGTGGGATTGAGGGAGCGAGGGCAGTGGGATTGAGGGAGCGAGGGCAGTGGGATTGAGGGAGCGAGGGCAGTGGGATTGAGGGAGCGAGGGCAGTGGGATTGAG
This sequence comes from Mustelus asterias, assembly GCF_964213995.1. Lineage (NCBI taxonomy): Eukaryota > Metazoa > Chordata > Chondrichthyes > Carcharhiniformes > Triakidae > Mustelus > Mustelus asterias. The sequence continues at coordinate 30,399 of NW_027591299.1, read as the reverse complement.
GGAGCGAGGGCAGTGGGATTGAGGGAGCGAGGGGAGTGTGATTGAGGGAGCGAGGGCAGTGGGATTGAGGGAGCGAGGGGAGTGGGATTGAGGGAGCGAGGGGAGTGGGATTGAGGGAGCGAGGGCAGTGGGATTGAGGGAGCGAGGGGAGTGGGATTGAGGGAGCGAGGGCAGTTGTATTGAGGGAGCGAGAGCAGTGGGATTGAGGGAGCGAGGGGAGTGGGATTGAGGGAGCGAGGGGAGTGGGATTGAGGGAGCGATGGGAGTGGGATTGAGGGAGCGAGGGGAGTGGGATTGAGGGAGTGAGGGGAGTGGAGTGAGGGGAGTGGGATTGAGGGAGCGAGGGCAGTGGGATTGAGGGAGCGACGGCAGTGGGATTGAGGGAGTGAGGGCAGTGGGATTGAGGGAGTGAGGGCAGTGGGATTGAGGGAGCGAGGGCAGTGGGATTGAGGGAGCGAGGGCAGTGGGATTGAGGGAGTGAGGGCAGTGGGATTGAGGGAGCGAGGGCAGTGGGATTGAGGGAGCGAGGGGAGTGGGATTGAGGGAGTGAGGGCAGTGGGATTGAGGGAGCGAGGGCAGTGGGATTGAGGGAGCGAGGGCAGTGGGATTGAGGGAGCGAGGGCAGTGGGATTGGGGGAGCGAGGGGAGTGGGATTGAGGGAGCGAGGGCAGTGGGATTGAGGGAGCGAGGGCAGTGGGATTGAGGGAGCGAGGGCAGTGGGATTGAGGGAGCGAGGGCAGTGGGATTGAGGGAGCGAGGGGAGTGGGATTGAGGGAGCGAGGGCAGTGGGATGCAGTCACAGGAGTTAGTGTGCTGCGTGCAGAGTGCAGTGTGATTTAATGTCTCGTTGTGACACAGTTTCTGGGCACTGACTGATTCCGGGTGGAATAAATTGGGAAGTGTAAATTGGTCTGAATTTCCGTTACAAACAGATGAAGGATTGAGATGATTTCTGCTCTGTGATCTCCCATATCTCCTCCCTTGTCACAGATCCAGGGACAGCTCCAACTCTGGGAGCCGATGATAAATCCCAGCCGGAATCCACTGACTCCGGTTCCCCAATCCCGACAGAATCTCCAACCTCAGGTATCAATCTGCTGCTAGTTTACCTGGATTCGACATTTAATTTCCGATTAATAACTGAAAGGCTGGAATTTAGGCAGTGAGGGGATTGGGATTGGGAGGGAGGGGAGTGGGGTGGAGTGAGTGAGGGGGTGGGAAGGAGTGAGTGAGGGGAGTGGGATGGAGTGAGTGAGGGGAGTGGGATGGAGCGAGTGAGGGGAGTGGGACGGAGCCAGTAAGGGATGGAGCGAGTGAGGGGAGTGGGATGGAGCGAGTGCTGGGAGTGGGATGGAGTGAGTGAGGGGAGTGGGATGGAGTGAGTGAGGGGAGTGGGATGGAGTGAGTGAGGGGAGTGGGATGGAGCGAGTGAGGGGAGTGGGATGGAGCGAGTGAGGGGAGTGGGATGGAGCGAGTGAGGGGAGTGGGATGGAGCGAGTGAGGGGAGTGGGATGGAGCGAGTGAGGGGAGTGGAACGGAGCGAGTGAGGGGAGTGGAACGGAGCGAGTGAGGGGAGTGGGATGGTGCGAGTGAGGGGAGTGGGATGGAGCGAGTGAGGGGAGTGGTACGGAGCGAGTGAGGGGAGTGGGATGGAGCGAGTGAGGGGAGTGGGATGGAGCGAGTGAGAGGAGTGGGATGGAGCGAGTGAGAGGAGTGGGATGGAGCGAGTGAGGGGAGTGGGATGGAGCGAGTGAGGGGAGTGGGATGGAGCGAGTGAGGGGAGTGGGACGGAGAGAGTGAGGGGAGTGGGATGGAGCGAGTGAGGGGAGTGGGATGGAACGAGTGAGGGGAGTGTGAGGGAGCGAGTGAGCGGAGTGGGATGGAGCGAGTGAGGGGAGTGGGATGGAGCGAGTGAGGGGAGTGGGATGGAGCGAGTGAGGGGAGTGGGATGGAGCGAGTGAGGGGAGCGGGACGGAGCGAGTGAGGGGAGTAGGATTGAGTGAGTGAGGGGAGTGGGTTTGAGTGAGTGAGGGGAGTGGGTTTGAGTGAGTGAGGGGAGTGGGATGGAGCGAGTGAGGGGAGTGGGATGGAGCGAGTGAGGGGAGTCGGATGGAGCGAGTGAGGGGAGTCGGATGGAGCGAGTGAGGGGAGTGGGATGGAGCGAGCGAGGGGAGTGGGATGGAGCGAGTGAGCGGAGTGGGATGGAGCGAGTGAGGGGAGTGGGATGGAGCGAGTGAGGGGAGTGGGATGGAGCGAGTGAGGGGAGTGGGATGGAGCGAGTGAGGGGAGTGGGATGGAGCGAGTGAGGGGAGTGGGATGGAGCGAGTAAGGGGAGCGGGACGGAGCGAGTGAGGGGAGTGGGATTGAGTGAGTGAGGGGGAGTGGTTGAGTGAGTGAGGGGAGTGGGATGGAGCGAGTGAGGGGAGTGGGATGGAGCGAGTGAGGGGAGTGTGATGGAGCGAGTGAGAGGAGTGTGATGGAGCGAGTGAGGGGAGTGGGATAGAGCGAGTGAGGGGAGTGGAACGGAGCGAGTGAGGGGAGTGGAACGGAGCGAGTGAGGGGAGTGGGACGGAGTGAGTGAGGGGAGTGGGACGGAGTGAGTGAGGGGAGTGGGACGGAGCGAGTGAGGGGAGTGGGACGGAGCGAGTCAGGGGAGTGGGACGGAGCGAGTCAGGGGAGTGGGACGGAGTGAGTGAGGGGAGTGGGATGGAGTGAGTGAGGGGAGTGGGATGGAGCGAGTGAGGGGAGTGGGACGGAGCCAGTGAGGGGATTGGGATGGAGCGAGCGAGGGGAGTGGGATGGAGCGAGTGAGGGGAGTGGGATGGAGCGAGTGCTGGGAGTGGGACGGAGCGAGCGAGGGGAGTGGGACGGAGCGAGCGAGGGGAGTGGGACGGAGCGAGCGAGGGGAGTGGGACGGAGCGATCGAGGGGAGTGGGACGGAGCGAGTCAGGGGAGTGGGATGGAGCGAGTGAGGGGTGTGGGACGGAGCGAGTGAGGGGAGTGGGACGGAGCGAGTGAGGGGAGTGGGACGGAGCGAGTGAGGGGAGTGGGACGGAGCGAGTGAGGGGAGTGGGACGGGGCGAGTGAGGGGAGTGGGACGGAGCGAGTGAGGGGAGTGGGACGGAGCGAGCGAGGGGAGTGGGACGGAGCGAGCGAGGGGAGTGGGACGGAGCGAGCGAGGGGAGTGGGACGGAGCGAGCGAGGGGAGTGGGACGGAGCGAGTGAGGGGAGTGGGATGGAGCGAGTGAGGGGAGTGGGACGGAGCGAACGAGGGGAGTGGGACGGAGCGAGCGAGGGGAGTGGGACGGAGCGAGCGAGGGGAGTGGGACGGAGCGAGTGAGGGGAGTGGGACGGAGCGAGTGAGGGGAGTGGGACGGAGCGAACGAGGGGAGTGGAACGGAGCGAGTGAGGGGAGTGGGACGGAGCGAGTGAGGGGAGTGGAACGGAGCGAGTGAGGGGAGTGGGATGGAGCGAGTGAGGGGAGTGGGATGGAGCGAGTGAGGGGAGTGGGATGGAGCGAGTGAGGGGAGCGGGACGGAGCGAGTGAGGGGAGTGGGATTGGGTGAGTGAGGGGAGTGGGATGGAGCGAGCGAGGGGAGTGGGACGGAGCGAGCGAGGGGAGTGGGACGGAGCGAGCGAGGGGAGTGGGACGGAGCGAGCGAGGGGAGTGGGACGGAGCGAGCGAGGGGAGTGGGACGGAGCGAGCGAGGGGAGTGGGACGGAGCGAGCGAGGGGAGTGGGACGGAGCGAACGAGGGGAGTGGGACGGAGCGAACGAGGGGAGTGGGACGGAGCGAGTGAGAGGAGCGGGATGGAGCGAGTGAGAGGAGTGGGATGGAGCGAGTGAGGGGAGTGGGATGGAGCGAGTGAGGGGAGTGGGATGGAGCGAGTGAGGGGAGTGGGATGGAGCGAGTGAGAGGAGTGGGATGGAGCGAGTGAGGGGAGTGGAACGGAGCGAGTGAGGGGAGTGGGATGGAGCGAGTGAGGGGAGTGGGATGGAGCGAGTGAGGGGAGTGGGATGGAGCGAGTGAGGGGAGTGGGATGGAGCGAGTGAGGGGAGCGGGACGGAGCGAGTGAGGGGAGTGGGATTGGGTGAGTGAGGGGAGTGGGATTGAGTGAGTGAGGGGAGTGGGATGGAGCGAGTGAGGGGAGTGGGATGGAGCGAGTGAGGGGAGTCGGATGGAGCGAGTGAGGGGAGTCGGATGGAAAGAGTGAGGGGAGTGGAACGGAGCGAGTGAGAGGAGTGTGATGGAGCGAGTGAGGGGAGTGTGATGGAGCGAGTGAGGGGAGTGGGACGGAGCGAGTGAGGGGAGTGGGACGGAGCGAGTGAGGGGAGTGGGACGGAGCGAGTGAGGGGAGTGGGACGGAGCGAGTGAGGGGAGTGGGACGGAGTGAGTGAGGGGAGTGGGACGGAGCGAGTGAGGGGAGTGGGACGGAGCGAGTGAGGGGAGTGGGACGGAGCGAGTGAGGGGAGTGGGACGGAGCGAGTGAGGGGAGTGGGATGGAGCGAGTGAGGGGAGTGGGATGGAGCGAGTGAGGGGAGTGGGATGGAGCGAGTGAGGGGAGTGGGATGGAGCGAGTGAGGGGAGTGGGATGGAGCGAGTGAGGGGAGTGGGATGGAGCGAGTGAGGGGAGTGGGATGGAGCGAGTGAGGGGAGTGGGATGGAGCGAGTGAGGGGAGTGGGATGGAGCGAGTGAGGGGAGTGGGATGGAGCGAGTGAGGGGATTGGGACGGAGCCAGTGAGGGGATTGGGATGGAGCGAGTGAGGGGATTGGGATGGAGCGAGTGAGGGCAGTGGGATGGAGCGAGTGAGGGGAGTGGGATGGAGCGAGTGAGAGGAGTGTGATGGAGCGAGTGAGGGGAGTGGGATAGAGCGAGTGAGGGGAGTGGAACGGAGCGAGTGAGGGGAGTGGAACGGAGCGAGTGAGGGGAGTGGGACGGAGCGAGTGAGGGGAGTGGGACGGAGTGAGTGAGGGGAGTGGGACGGAGTGAGTGAGGGGAGTGGGACGGAGCGAGTGAGGGGAGTGGGACGGAGCGAGTGAGGGGAGTGGGACGGAGCGAGTGAGGGGAGTGGGACGGAGTGAGTGAGGGGAGTGGGATGGAGCGAGTGAGGGGAGTGGGACGGAGCCAGTGAGGGGATTGGGATGGAGCGAGTGAGGGGAGTGGGATGGAGCGAGTGAGGGGAGTGGGATGGAGCGAGTGCTGGGAGTGGGATGGAGTGAGTGAGGGGAGTGGGATGGAGTGAGTGAGGGGAGTGGGATGGAGCGAGTGAGGGGAGTGGGATGGAGTGAGTGAGGGGAGTGGGATGGAGCGAGTGAGGGGAGTGGGATGGAGCGAGTGAGGGGAGTGGTACGGAGCGAGTCAGGGGAGTGGGACGGAGTGAGTGAGGGGAGTGGGACGGGGCGAGTGAGGGGAGTGGACGGAGCAAGTCAGGGGAGTGGGACGGAGCGAGTGAGGGGAGTGGGACCGAGCGAGTGAGGGGAGTGGGATGGAGCGAGTGAGGGGAGTGGGACGGAGCGAGCGAGGGGAGTGGGACGGAGCGAGCGAGGGGAGTGGGACGGAGCGAGTGAGGGGAGTGGGACCGAGCGAGCGAGGGGAGTGGGACGGAGCGAGCGAGGGGAGTGGGACGGAGCGAGCGAGGGGAGTGGGACGGAGCGAGCGAGGGGAGTGGGACGGAGCGAGCGAGGGGAGTGGGACGGAGCGAGCGAGGGGAGTGGGACGGAGCGAGCGAGGGGAGTGGGACGGAGCGAGTCAGGGGAGTGGGATGGAGCGAGTGAGGGGTGTGGGACGGAGCGAGTGAGGGGAGTGGGACGGAGCGAGTGAGGGGAGTGGGACGGAGCGAGTGAGGGGAGTGGGACGGAGCGAGTGAGGGGAGTGGGACGGGGCGAGTGAGGGGAGTGGGACGGAGCGAGTGAGGGGAGTGGGACGGAGCGAGCGAGGGGAGTGGGACGGAGCGAGTGAGGGGAGTGGGACGGAGCGAGTGAGGGGAGTGGGATGGAGCGAGTGAGGGGAGTGGGACGGAGCGAACGAGGGGAGTGGGACGGAGCGAGCGAGGGGAGTGGGACGGAGCGAGTGAGGGGAGTGGGACGGAGCGAGTGAGGGGAGTGGGACGGAGCGAACGAGGGGAGTGGAACGGAGCGAGTGAGGGGAGTGGGATGGAGCGAGTGAGGGGAGTGGAACGGAGCGAGTGAGGGGAGTGGGATGGAGCGAGTGAGGGGAGTGGGATGGAGCGAGTGAGGGGAGTGGGATGGAGCGAGTGAGGGGAGTGGGATGGAGCGAGTGAGGGGAGCGGGACGGAGCGAGTGAGGGGAGTGGGATTGGGTGAGTGAGGGGAGTGGGATGGAGCGAGCGAGGGGAGTGGGACGGAGCGAGCGAGGGGAGTGGGACGGAGCGAGCGAGGGGAGTGGGACGGAGCGAGCGAGGGGAGTGGGACGGAGCGAGCGAGGGGAGTGGGACGGAGCGAACGAGGGGAGTGGGACGGAGCGAACGAGGGGAGTGGGACGGAGCGAGTGAGAGGAGCGGGATGGAGCGAGTGAGAGGAGTGGGATGGAGCGAGTGAGGGGAGTGGGATGGAGCGAGTGAGGGGAGTGGGATGGAGCGAGTGAGGGGAGTGGGATGGAGCGAGTGAGAGGAGTGGGATGGAGCGAGTGAGGGGAGTGGAACGGAGCGAGTGAGGGGAGTGGGATGGAGCGAGTGAGGGGAGTGGGATGGAGCGAGTGAGGGGAGTGGGATGGAGCGAGTGAGGGGAGTGGGATGGAGCGAGTGAGGGGAGCGGGACGGAGCGAGTGAGGGGAGTGGGATTGGGTGAGTGAGGGGAGTGGGATTGAGTGAGTGAGGGGAGTGGGATGGAGCGAGTGAGGGGAGTGGGATGGAGCGAGTGAGGGGAGTCGGATGGAGCGAGTGAGGGGAGTCGGATGGAAAGAGTGAGGGGAGTGGAACGGAGCGAGTGAGAGGAGTGTGATGGAGCGAGTGAGGGGAGTGTGATGGAGCGAGTGAGGGGAGTGTGATGGAGCGAGTGAGGGGAGTGGGACGGAGCGAGTGAGGGGAGTGGGACGGAGCGAGTGAGGGGAGTGGGACGGAGCGAGTGAGGGGAGTGGGACGGAGCGAGTGAGGGGAGTGGGACGGAGCGAGTGAGGGGAGTGGGACGGAGCGAGTGAGGGGAGTGGGACGTAGTGAGTGAGGGGAGTGGGACGGAGCGAGTGAGGGGAGTGGGACGGAGCGAGTGAGGGGAGTGGGACGGAGCGAGTGAGGGGAGTGGGATGGAGCGAGTGAGGGGAGTGGGATGGAGCGAGTGAGGGGAGTGGGATGGAGCGAGTGAGGGGAGTGGGACGGAGCGAGTGAGGGGAGTGGGATGGAGCGAGTGAGGGGAGTGGGATGGAGCGAGTGAGGGGAGTGGGATGGAGCGAGTGAGGGGAGTGGGATGGAGCGAGTGAGGGGAGTGGGATGGAGCGAGTGAGGGGAGTGGGATGGAGCGAGTGAGGGGATTGGGACGGAGCCAGTGAGGGGATTGGGATGGAGCGAGTGAGGGGATTGGGATGGAGCGAGTGAGGGGAGTGGGATGGAGCGAGTGAGGGGAGTGGGATGGAGCGAGTGAGGGGAGTGGGACGGAGCGAGTGAGGGGAGTGGGACGGCGCGAGTCAGGGGAGTGGGACGGAGTGAGTGAGGGGAGTGGGACGGAGTGAGTGAGGGGAGTGGGACGGAGTGAGTGAGGGGAGTGGACGGAGCGAGTTAGTGGAGTGGGACGGAGCGAGTGAGGGGAGTGGGACCGAGCGAGTGAGGGGAGTGGGACGGAGCGAGCGAGGGGAGTGGGACGGAGCGAGCGAGGGGAGTGGGACGGAGCGAGCGAGGGGAGTGGGACGGAGCGAGCGAGGGGAGTGGGATGCAGCGAGTGAGGGGAGTGGGATGGAGTGAGTGAGGGGAGTGGGATGGAGCGAGTGAGGGGAGTGGGACGGAGTGAGTGAGGGGAGTGGGATGGAGCGAGTGAGGGGAGTGGGATGGTGCGAGTGAGGGGAGTGGAACGGAGCGAGTGAGGGGAGTGGGATGGAGCGAGTGAGGGGAGTGGGATGGAGCGAGTGAGGGGAGTGGGATGGAGCGAGTGAGGGGAGTGGGATGGAACGAGTGAGGGGAGTGGGATGGAGCGAGTGAGGGGAGTGGGATGGAGCGAGTGAGGGGAGTGGGATGGAGCGAGTGAGGGGAGTGGGACGGAGCGAGTGAGGGGAGTGGGACGGAGCGAGTCGGGGGAGTGGGACGGAGTGAGTCAGGGGAGTGGGACGGAGCGAGTGAGGGGAGCGGGACGGAGCGAGTGAGGGGAGTGGGATTGGGTGAGTGAGGGGAGTGGGATGGAGCGAGCGAGGGGAGTGGGACGGAGCGAGCGAGGGGAGTGGGACGGAGCGAGCGAGGGGAGTGGGACGGAGCGAGCGAGGGGAGTGGGACGGAGCGAGCGAGGGGAGTGGGACGGAGCGAGCGAGGGGAGTGGGACGGAGCGAGCGAGGGGAGTGGGACGGAGCGAACGAGGGGAGTGGGACGGAGCGAACGAGGGGAGTGGGACGGAGCGAGTGAGAGGAGCGGGATGGAGCGAGTGAGAGGAGTGGGATGGAGCGAGTCAGGGGAGTGGATGGAGCGAGTGAGGGGAGTGGGATGGAGCGAGTGAGGGGAGTGGGATGGAGCGAGTGAGAGGAGTGGGATGGAGCGAGTGAGGGGAGTGGAACGGAGCGAGTGAGGGGAGTGGGATGGAGCGAGTGAGGGGAGTGGGATGGAGCGAGTGAGGGGAGTGGGATGGAGCGAGTGAGGGGAGTGGGATGGAGCGAGTGAGGGGAGCGGGACGGAGCGAGTGAGGGGAGTGGGATTGGGTGAGTGAGGGGAGTGGGATTGAGTGAGTGAGGGGAGTAGGATGGAGCGAGTGAGGGGAGTGGGATGGAGCGAGTGAGGGGAGTCGGATGGAGCGAGTGAGGGGAGTCGGATGGAAAGAGTGAGGGGAGTGGAACGGAGCGAGTGAGAGGAGTGTGATGGAGCGAGTGAGGGGAGTGTGATGGAGCGAGTGAGGGGAGTGGGACGGAGCGAGTGAGGGGAGTGGGGACGGAGCGAGTGAGGGGAGTGGGACGGAGCGAGTGAGGGGAGTGGGACGGAGCGAGTGAGGGGAGTGGGACGGAGTGAGTGAGGGGAGTGGGACGGAGTGAGTGAGGGGAGTGGGACGGAGCGAGTGAGGGGAGTGGGACGGAGCGAGTGAGGGGAGTGGGACGGAGCGAGTGAGGGGAGTGGGATGGAGCGAGTGAGGGGAGTGGGATGGAGCGAGTGAGGGGAGTGGGATGGAGCGAGTGAGGGGAGTGGGATGGAGCGAGTGAGGGGAGTGGGATGGAGCGAGTGAGGGGAGTGGGATGGAGCGAGTGAGGGGAGTGGGATGGAGCGAGTGAGGGGAGTGGGATGGAGCGAGTGAGGGGAGTGGGATGGAGCGAGTGAGGGGATTGGGACGGAGCCAGTGAGGGGATTGGGATGGAGCGAGTGAGGGGATTGGGATGGAGCGAGTGAGGGGAGTGGGATGGAGCGAGTGAGGGGAGTGGGATGGAGCGAGTGAGGGGAGTGGGACGGAGCGAGTGAGGGGAGTGGGACGGCGCGAGTCAGGGGAGTGGGACGGAGTGAGTGAGGGGAGTGGGACGGAGTGAGTGAGGGGAGTGGGACGGAGTGAGTGAGGGGAGTGGACGGAGCGAGTTAGTGGAGTGGGACGGAGCGAGTGAGGGGAGTGGGACCGAGCGAGTGAGGGGAGTGGGACGGAGCGAGCGAGGGGAGTGGGACGGAGCGAGCGAGGGGAGTGGGACGGAGCGAGCGAGGGGAGTGGGATGCAGCGAGTGAGGGGAGTGGGATGGAGTGAGTGAGGGGAGTGGGATGGAGCGAGTGAGGGGAGTGGGACGGAGTGAGTGAGGGGAGTGGGATGGAGCGAGTGAGGGGAGTGGGATGGTGCGAGTGAGGGGAGTGGAACGGAGCGAGTGAGGGGAGTGGGATGGAGCGAGTGAGGGGAGTGGGATGGAGCGAGTGAGGGGAGTGGGATGGAGCGAGTGAGGGGAGTGGGATGGAACGAGTGAGGGGAGTGGGATGGAGCGAGTGAGGGGAGTGGGATGGAGCGAGTGAGGGGAGTGGGATGGAGCGAGTGAGGGGAGTGGGACGGAGCGAGTGAGGGGAGTGGGACGGAGCGAGTCAGGGGAGTGGGACGGAGTGAGTCAGGGGAGTGGGACGGAGCGAGCGAGGGGAGTGGGACGGAGCGAGCGAGGGGAGTGGGACGGAGCGAGCGAGGGGAGTGGGATGCAGCGAGTGAGGGGAGTGGGATGGAGTGAGTGAGGGGAGTGGGATGGAGCGAGTGAGGGGAGTGGGACGGAGTGAGTGAGGGGAGTGGGACGGAGCGAGTGAGGGGAGTGGGACGGAGCGAGTGAGGGGAGTGGGACGGAGCGAGTGAGGGGAGTGGGACGGAGTGAGTGAGGGGAGTGGGACGGAGTGAGTGAGGGGAGTGGGACGGAGCGAGTGAGGGGAGTGGGACGGAGCGAGTGAGGGGAGTGGGACGGAGCGAGTGAGGGGAGTGGGATGGAGCGAGTGAGGGGAGTGGGATGGAGCGAGTGAGGGGATTGGGACGGAGCCAGTGAGGGGATTGGGATGGAGCGAGTGAGGGGATTGGGATGGAGCGAGTGAGGGGAGTGGGATGGAGCGAGTGAGGGGAGTGGGATGGAGCGAGTGAGGGGAGTGGGACGGAGCGAGTGAGGGGAGTGGGACGGCGCGAGTCAGGGGAGTGGGACGGAGTGAGTGAGGGGAGTGGGACGGAGTGAGTGAGGGGAGTGGGACGGAGTGAGTGAGGGGAGTGGACGGAGCGAGTTAGTGGAGTGGGACGGAGCGAGTGAGGGGAGTGGGACCGAGCGAGTGAGGGGAGTGGGACGGAGCGAGCGAGGGGAGTGGGACGGAGCGAGCGAGGGGAGTGGGACGGAGCGAGCGAGGGGAGTGGGATGCAGCGAGTGAGGGGAGTGGGATGGAGTGAGTGAGGGGAGTGGGATGGAGCGAGTGAGGGGAGTGGGACGGAGTGAGTGAGGGGAGTGGGATGGAGCGAGTGAGGGGAGTGGGATGGTGCGAGTGAGGGGAGTGGAACGGAGCGAGTGAGGGGAGTGGGATGGAGCGAGTGAGGGGAGTGGGATGGAGCGAGTGAGGGGAGTGGGATGGAGCGAGTGAGGGGAGTGGGATGGAACGAGTGAGGGGAGTGGGATGGAGCGAGTGAGGGGAGTGGGATGGAGCGAGTGAGGGGAGTGGGATGGAGCGAGTGAGGGGAGTGGGACGGAGCGAGTGAGGGGAGTGGGACGGAGCGAGTCAGGGGAGTGGGACGGAGTGAGTCAGGGGAGTGGGACGGAGCGAGCGAGGGGAGTGGGACGGAGCGAGCGAGGGGAGTGGGACGGAGCGAGCGAGGGGAGTGGGATGCAGCGAGTGAGGGGAGTGGGATGGAGTGAGTGAGGGGAGTGGGATGGAGCGAGTGAGGGGAGTGGGACGGAGTGAGTGAGGGGAGTGGGACGGAGCGAGTGAGGGGAGTGGGACGGAGCGAGTGAGGGGAGTGGGACGGAGCGAGTGAGGGGAGTGGGACGGAGTGAGTGAGGGGAGTGGGACGGAGTGAGTGAGGGGAGTGGGACGGAGCGAGTGAGGGGAGTGGGACGGAGCGAGTGAGGGGAGTGGGACGGAGCGAGTGAGGGGAGTGGGACGGAGCGAGTGAGGGGAGTGGGATGGAGCGAGTGAGGGGAGTGGGATGGAGCGAGTGAGGGGAGTGGGATGGAGCGAGTGAGGGGAGTGGGATGGAGCGAGTGAGGGGAGTGGGATGGAGCGAGTGAGGGGAGTGGGATGGAGCGAGTGAGGGGAGTGGGATGGAGCGAGTGAGGGGAGTGGGATGGAGCGAGTGAGGGGAGTGGGATGGAGCGAGTGAGGGGATTGGGACGGAGCCAGTGAGGGGATTGGGATGGAGCGAGTGAGGGGATTGGGATGGAGCGAGTGAGGGGAGTGGGATGGAGCGAGTGAGGGGAGTGGGATGGAGCGAGTGAGGGGAGTGGGACGGAGCGAGTGAGGGGAGTGGGACGGCGCGAGTCAGGGGAGTGGGACGGAGTGAGTGAGGGGAGTGGGACGGAGTGAGTGAGGGGAGTGGGACGGAGTGAGTGAGGGGAGTGGACGGAGCGAGTTAGTGGAGTGGGACGGAGCGAGTGAGGGGAGTGGGACCGAGCGAGTGAGGGGAGTGGGACGGAGCGAGCGAGGGGAGTGGGACGGAGCGAGCGAGGGGAGTGGGACGGAGCGAGCGAGGGGAGTGGGATGCAGCGAGTGAGGGGAGTGGGATGGAGTGAGTGAGGGGAGTGGGATGGAGCGAGTGAGGGGAGTGGGACGGAGTGAGTGAGGGGAGTGGGATGGAGCGAGTGAGGGGAGTGGGATGGTGCGAGTGAGGGGAGTGGAACGGAGCGAGTGAGGGGAGTGGGATGGAGCGAGTGAGGGGAGTGGGATGGAGCGAGTGAGGGGAGTGGGATGGAGCGAGTGAGGGGAGTGGGATGGAACGAGTGAGGGGAGTGGGATGGAGCGAGTGAGGGGAGTGGGATGGAGCGAGTGAGGGGAGTGGGATGGAGCGAGTGAGGGGAGTGGGACGGAGCGAGTGAGGGGAGTGGGACGGAGCGAGTCAGGGGAGTGGGACGGAGTGAGTCAGGGGAGTGGGACGGAGCGAGCGAGGGGAGTGGGACGGAGCGAGCGAGGGGAGTGGGACGGAGCGAGCGAGGGGAGTGGGATGCAGCGAGTGAGGGGAGTGGGATGGAGTGAGTGAGGGGAGTGGGATGGAGCGAGTGAGGGGAGTGGGACGGAGTGAGTGAGGGGAGTGGGATGGAGCGAGTGAGGGGAGTGGGATGGAGCGAGTGAGGGGAGTGGGATGGAGCGAGTGAGGGGAGTGGGACGGAGCGAGCGAGGGGAGTGGGACGGAGCGAGCGAGGGGAGTGGGACGGAGCGAGCGAGGGGAGTGGGACGGAGCGAGCGAGGGGAGTGGGACGGAGCGAGTCAGGGGAGTGGGATGGAGCGAGTGAGGGGTGTGGGACGGAGCGAGTGAGGGGAGTGGGACGGAGCGAGTGAGGGGAGTGGGACGGAGCGAGTGAGGGGAGTGGGACGGAGCGAGTGAGGGGAGTGGGACGGGGCGAGTGAGGGGAGTGGGGCGGAGCGAGTGAGGGGAGTGGGACGGAGCGAGCGAGGGGAGTGGGACGGAGCGAGTGAGGGGAGTGGGACGGAGCGAGTGAGGGGAGTGGGATGGAGCGAGTGAGGGGAGTGGGACGGAGCGAACGAGGGGAGTGGGACGGAGCGAACGAGGGGAGTGGGACGGAGCGAGCGAGGGGAGTGGGACGGAGCGAGTGAGGGGAGTGGGACGGAGCGAGTGAGGGGAGTGGGACGGAGCGAACGAGGGGAGTGGAACGGAGCGAGTGAGGGGAGTGGGATGGAGCGAGTGAGGGGAGTGGAACGGAGCGAGTGAGGGGAGTGGGATGGAGCGAGTGAGGGGAGTGGGATGGAGCGAGTGAGGGGAGTGGGATGGAGCGAGTGAGGGGAGCGGGACGGAGCGAGTGAGGGGAGTGGGATTGGGTGAGTGAGGGGAGTGGGATGGAGCGAGCGAGGGGAGTGGGACGGAGCGAGCGAGGGGAGTGGGACGGAGCGAGCGAGGGGAGTGGGACGGAGCGAGCGAGGGGAGTGGGACGGAGCGAGCGAGGGGAGTGGGACGGAGCGAACGAGGGGAGTGGGACGGAGCGAACGAGGGGAGTGGGACGGAGCGAGTGAGAGGAGCGGGATGGAGCGAGTGAGAGGAGTGGGATGGAGCGAGTGAGGGGAGTGGGATGGAGCGAGTGAGGGGAGTGGGATGGAGCGAGTGAGGGGAGTGGGATGGAGCGAGTGAGAGGAGTGGGATGGAGCGAGTGAGGGGAGTGGAACGGAGCGAGTGAGGGGAGTGGGATGGAGCGAGTGAGGGGAGTGGGATGGAGCGAGTGAGGGGAGTGGGATGGAGCGAGTGAGGGGAGTGGGATGGAGCGAGTGAGGGGAGCGGGACGGAGCGAGTGAGGGGAGTGGGATTGGGTGAGTGAGGGGAGTGGGATTGAGTGAGTGAGGGGAGTGGGATGGAGCGAGTGAGGGGAGTGGGATGGAGCGAGTGAGGGGAGTGGGATGGAGCGAGTGAGGGGAGTCGGATGGAGCGAGTGAGGGGAGTCGGATGGAAAGAGTGAGGGGAGTGGAACGGAGCGAGTGAGAGGAGTGTGATGGAGCGAGTGAGGGGAGTGTGATGGAGCGAGTGAGGGGAGTGGGACGGAGCGAGTGAGGGGAGTGGGACGGAGCGAGTGAGGGGAGTGGGACGGAGCGAGTGAGGGGAGTGGGACGGAGCGAGTGAGGGGAGTGGGACGGAGCGAGTGAGGGGAGTGGGACGGAGCGAGTGAGGGGAGTGGGACGGAGTGAGTGAGGGGAGTGGGACGTAGTGAGTGAGGGGAGTGGGACGGAGCGAGTGAGGGGAGTGGGACGGAGCGAGTGAGGGGAGTGGGACGGAGCGAGTGAGGGGAGTGGGACGGAGCGAGTGAGGGGAGTGGGATGGAGCGAGTGAGGGGAGTGGGATGGAGCGAGTGAGGGGAGTGGGATGGAGCGAGTGAGGGGAGTGGGATGGAGCGAGTGAGGGGAGTGGGATGGAGCGAGTGAGGGGAGTGGGATGGAGCGAGTGAGGGGAGTGGGATGGAGCGAGTGAGGGGAGTGGGATGGAGCGAGTGAGGGGAGTGGGATGGAGCGAGTGAGGGGATTGGGACGGAGCCAGTGAGGGGATTGGGATGGAGCGAGTGAGGGGATTGGGATGGAGCGAGTGAGGGGAGTGGGATGGAGCGAGTGAGGGGAGTGGGATGGAGCGAGTGAGGGGAGTGGGACGGAGCGAGTGAGGGGAGTGGGACGGCGCGAGTCAGGGGAGTGGGACGGAGTGAGTGAGGGGAGTGGGACGGAGTGAGTGAGGGGAGTGGGACGGAGTGAGTGAGGGGAGTGGACGGAGCGAGTTAGTGGAGTGGGACGGAGCGAGTGAGGGGAGTGGGACCGAGCGAGTGAGGGGAGTGGGACGGAGCGAGTGAGGGGAGTGGGACGGAGCGAGCGAGGGGAGTGGGACGGAGCGAGCGAGGGGAGTGGGACGGAGCGAGCGAGGGGAGTGGGACGGAGCGAGCGAGGGGAGTGGGATGCAGCGAGTGAGGGGAGTGGGATGGAGTGAGTGAGGGGAGTGGGATGGAGCGAGTGAGGGGAGTGGGACGGAGTGAGTGAGGGGAGTGGGATGGAGCGAGTGAGGGGAGTGGGATGGTGCGAGTGAGGGGAGTGGAACGGAGCGAGTGAGGGGAGTGGGATGGAGCGAGTGAGGGGAGTGGGATGGAGCGAGTGAGGGGAGTGGGATGGAGCGAGTGAGGGGAGTGGGATGGAACGAGTGAGGGGAGTGGGATGGAGCGAGTGAGGGGAGTGGGATGGAGCGAGTGAGGGGAGTGGGATGGAGCGAGTGAGGGGAGTGGGACGGAGCGAGTGAGGGGAGTGGGACGGAGCGAGTCGGGGGAGTGGGACGGAGTGAGTCAGGGGAGTGGGACGGAGCGAGTGAGGGGAGCGGGACGGAGCGAGTGAGGGGAGTGGGATTGAGTGAGTGAGGGGAGTGGGATGGAGCGAGTGAGGGGAGTGGGATGGAGCGAGTGAGGGGAGTGGGATGGAGCGAGTGAGGGGAGTGGGATGGAGCGAGTGAGGGGAGTGGGATGGAGCGAGTGAGGGGAGTGGAACGGAGCGAGTGAGGGGAGTGGAACGGAGCGAGTGAGGGGAGTGGGATGGAGCGAGCGAGGGGAGTGGGATGGAGCGAGTGAGGGGAGTGGGATGGAGCGAGTGAGGGGAGTGGGATGGAGCGAGTGAGGGGAGTGGGATGGAGCGAGTGAGGGGAGTGGGATGGAGCGAGTGAGGGGAGTGGGATGGAGCGAGTGAGGGGAGTGGGATGGAGCGAGTGAGGGGAGTGGGATGGAGCGAGTGAGGGGAGTGGGATGGAGCGAGTGAGGGGAGTGGGATGGAGCGAGTGAGGGGAGTGGGATGGAGCGAGTGAGGGGAGTGGGATGGAGCGAGTGAGGGGAGTGGGATGGAGCGAGTGAGGGGAGTGGGATGGAGCGAGTGAGGGGAGTGGGATGGAGCGAGTGAGGGGAGTGGGATGGAGCGAGTGAGGGGAGTGGGATGGAGCGAGTGAGGGGAGTGGGATGGAGCGAGTGAGGGGAGTGGGACGGAGCGAGTGAGGGGAGTGGGACGGAGCGAGTGAGGGGAGCGGGACGTAGCGAGTGAGGGGAGTGGGATTGAGTGAGTGAGGGGAGTGGGATGGAGCGAGTGAGGGGAGTGGGATGGAGCGAGTGAGGGGAGTGTGATGGAGCGAGTGAGTGGAGTGTGATGGAGCGAGTGAGGGGAGTGGGATGGAGCGAGTGAGGGGAGTGGAACGGAGCGAGTGAGGGGAGTGGGATGGAGCGAGTGAGGGGAGTGGGACGGAGTGAGTGAGGGGAGTGGGATGGAGCGAGTGAGGGGAGTGGGACGGAGTGAGTGAGAGGAGTGGGATGGAGCGAGTGAGGGGAGTGGGATGGTGCGAGTGAGGGGAGTGGAACGGAGCGAGTGAGGGGAGTGGGATGGAGCGAGTGAGGGGAGTGGGATGGAGCGAGTGAGGGGAGTGGGATGGAGCGAGTGAGGGGAGTGGGATGGAGCGAGTGAGGGGAGTGTGATGGAGCGAGTGAGGGGAGTGGGATGGAGCGAGTGAGGGGAGTGGGATGGAGCGAGTGAGGGGAGTGGGATGGAGCGAGTGAGGGGAGCGGGACGGGGCGAGTGAGGGGAGTGGGATTGGGTGAGTGAGGGGAGTGGGATGGAGCGAGCGAGGGGAGTGGGACGGAGCGAGCGAGGGGAGTGGGACGGAGCGAGCGAGGGGAGTGGGACGGAGCGAGCGAGGGGAGTGGGACGGAGCGAGCGAGGGGAGTGGGACGGAGCGAGCGAGGGGAGTGGGACGGAGCGAGCGAGGGGAGTGGGACGGAGCGAACGAGGGGAGTGGGACGGAGCGAACGAGGGGAGTGGGACGGAGCGAGTGAGAGGAGCGGGATGGAGCGAGTGAGAGGAGTGGGATGGAGCGAGTCAGGGGAGTGGGATGGAGCGAGTGAGGGGAGTGGGATGGAGCGAGTGAGGGGAGTGGGATGGAGCGAGTGAGAGGAGTGGGATGGAGCGAGTGAGGGGAGTGGAACGGAGCGAGTGAGGGGAGTGGGATGGAGCGAGTGAGGGGAGTGGGATGGAGCGAGTGAGGGGAGTGGGATGGAGCGAGTGAGGGGAGTGGGATGGAGCGAGTGAGGGGAGCGGGACGGAGCGAGTGAGGGGAGTGGGATTGGGTGAGTGAGGGGAGTGGGATTGAGTGAGTGAGGGGAGTAGGATGGAGCGAGTGAGGGGAGTGGGATGGAGCGAGTGCGGGGAGTCGGATGGAGCGAGTGAGGGGAGTCGGATGGAAAGAGTGAGGGGAGTGGAACGGAGCGAGTGAGAGGAGTGTGATGGAGCGAGTGAGGGGAGTGTGATGGAGCGAGTGAGGGGAGTGGGACGGAGCGAGTGAGGGGAGTGGGACGGAGCGAGTGAGGGGAGTGGGACGGAGCGAGTGAGGGGAGTGGGACGGAGCGAGTGAGGGGAGTGGGACGGAGTGAGTGAGGGGAGTGGGACGGAGTGAGTGAGGGGAGTGGGACGGAGCGAGTGAGGGGAGTGGGACGGAGCGAGTGAGGGGAGTGGGACGGAGCGAGTGAGGGGAGTGGGATGGAGCGAGTGAGGGGAGTGGGATGGAGCGAGTGAGGGGAGTGGGATGGAGCGAGTGAGGGGAGTGGGATGGAGCGAGTGAGGGGAGTGGGATGGAGCGAGTGAGGGGAGTGGGATGGAGCGAGTGAGGGGAGTGGGATGGAGCGAGTGAGGGGAGTGGGATGGAGCGAGTGAGGGGAGTGGGATGGAGCGAGTGAGGGGATTGGGACGGAGCCAGTGAGGGGATTGGGATGGAGCGAGTGAGGGGATTGGGATGGAGCGAGTGAGGGGAGTGGGATGGAGCGAGTGAGGGGAGTGGGATGGAGCGAGTGAGGGGAGTGGGATGGAGCGAGTGAGGGGAGTGGGATGGAGCGAGTGAGGGGAGTGGGACGGAGCGAGTGAGGGGAGTGGGACGGCGCGAGTCAGGGGAGTGGGACGGAGTGAGTGAGGGGAGTGGGACGGAGTGAGTGAGGGGAGTGGGACGGAGTGAGTGAGGGGAGTGGACGGAGCGAGTTAGTGGAGTGGGACGGAGCGAGTGAGGGGAGTGGGACCGAGCGAGTGAGGGGAGTGGGACGGAGCGAGCGAGGGGAGTGGGACGGAGCGAGCGAGGGGAGTGGGACGGAGCGAGCGAGGGGAGTGGGACGGAGCGAGCGAGAGGAGTGGGATGCAGCGAGTGAGGGGAGTGGGATGGAGTGAGTGAGGGGAGTGGGATGGAGCGAGTGAGGGGAGTGGGACGGAGTGAGTGAGGGGAGTGGGATGGAGCGAGTGAGGGGAGTGGGATGGTGCGAGTGAGGGGAGTGGAACGGAGCGAGTGAGGGGAGTGGGATGGAGCGAGTGAGGGGAGTGGGATGGAGCGAGTGAGGGGAGTGGGATGGAGCGAGTGAGGGGAGTGGGATGGAGCGAGTGAGGGGAGTGGGATGGAACGAGTGAGGGGAGTGGGATGGAGCGAGTGAGGGGAGTGGGATGGAGCGAGTGAGGGGAGTGGGATGGAGCGAGTGAGGGGAGTGGGACGGAGCGAGTGAGGGGAGTGGGACGGAGCGAGTCAGGGGAGTGGGACGGAGTGAGTCAGGGGAGTGGGACGGAGCGAGCGAGGGGAGTGGGACGGAGCGAGCGAGGGGAGTGGGACGGAGCGAGCGAGGGGAGTGGGATGCAGCGAGTGAGGGGAGTGGGATGGAGTGAGTGAGGGGAGTGGGATGGAGCGAGTGAGGGGAGTGGGACGGAGTGAGTGAGGGGAGTGGGATGGAGCGAGTGAGGGGAGTGGGATGGAGCGAGTGAGGGGAGTGGGATGGAGCGAGTGAGGGGAGTGGGATGGAGCGAGTGAGGGGAGTGGGATGGAGCGAGTGAGGGGATTGGGACGGAGCCAGTGAGGGGATTGGGATGGAGCGAGTGAGGGGATTGGGATGGAGCGAGTGAGGGGAGTGGGATGGAGCGAGTGAGGGGAGTGGGATGGAGCGAGTGAGGGGAGTGGGACGGAGCGAGTGAGGGGAGTGGGACGGCGCGAGTCAGGGGAGTGGGACGGAGTGAGTGAGGGGAGTGGGACGGAGTGAGTGAGGGGAGTGGGACGGAGTGAGTGAGGGGAGTGGGACGGAGTGAGTGAGGGGAGTGGACGGAGCGAGTTAGTGGAGTGGGACGGAGCGAGTTAGTGGAGTGGGACGGAGCGAGTGAGGGGAGTGGGACCGAGCGAGTGAGGGGAGTGGGACGGAGCGAGCGAGGGGAGTGGGACGGAGCGAGCGAGGGGAGTGGGACGGAGCGAGCGAGGGGAGTGGGACGGAGCGAGCGAGGGGAGTGGGATGCAGCGAGTGAGGGGAGTGGGATGGAGTGAGTGAGGGGAGTGGGATGGAGCGAGTGAGGGGAGTGGGACGGAGTGAGTGAGGGGAGTGGGATGGAGCGAGTGAGGGGAGTGGGATGGTGCGAGTGAGGGGAGTGGAACGGAGCGAGTGAGGGGAGTGGGATGGAGCGAGTGAGGGGAGTGGGATGGAGCGAGTGAGGGGAGTGGGATGGAGCGAGTGAGGGGAGTGGGATGGAACGAGTGAGGGGAGTGGGATGGAGCGAGTGAGGGGAGTGGGATGGAGCGAGTGAGGGGAGTGGGATGGAGCGAGTGAGGGGAGTGGGACGGAGCGAGTGAGGGGAGTGGGACGGAGCGAGTCAGGGGAGTGGGACGGAGTGAGTCAGGGGAGTGGGACGGAGCGAGTGAGGGGAGCGGGACGGAGCGAGTGAGGGGAGTGGGATTGAGTGAGTGAGGGGAGTGGGATGGAGCGAGTGAGGGGAGTGGGATGGAGCGAGTGAGGGGAGTGGGATGGAGCGAGTGAGGGGAGTGGGATGGAGCGAGTGAGGGGAGTGGGATGGAGCGAGTGAGGGGAGTGGAACGGAGCGAGTGAGGGGAGTGGAACGGAGCGAGTGAGGGGAGTGGGATGGAGCGAGCGAGGGGAGTGGGATGGAGCGAGTGAGGGGAGTGGGATGGAGCGAGTGAGGGGAGTGGGATGGAGCGAGTGAGGGGAGTGGGATGGAGCGAGTGAGGGGAGTGGGATGGAGCGAGTGAGGGGAGTGGGATGGAGCGAGTGAGGGGAGTGGGATGGAGCGAGTGAGGGGAGTGGGGTGGAGCGAGTGAGGGGAGTGGGATTGAGTGAGTGAGGGGAGTGGGATGGAGCGAGTGAGGGGAGTCGGATGGAGCGAGTGAGGGGAGTGGAACGGAGCGAGTGAGGGGAGTGGGATGGAGCGAGTGAGGGGAGTGGGATGGAGCGAGTGAGGGGAGTGGAACGGAGCGAGTGAGGGGAGTGGTACGGAGCGAGTGAGGGGAGTGGGATGGAGCGAGCGAGGGGAGTGGGATGGAGCGAGCGAGGGGAGTGGGATGGAGCGAGCGAGGGGAGTGGGATGGAGCGAGCGAGGGGAGTGGGATGGAGCGAGTGAGGGGAGTGGGATGGAGCGAGTGAGGGGAGTGGGATGGAGCGAGTGAGGGGAGTGGGATGGAGCGAGTGAGGGGAGTGGGATGGAGCGAGTGAGGGGAGTGGGATGGAGCGAGTGAGGGGAGTGGGATGGAGCGAGTGAGGGGAGTGGGATGGAGCGAGTGAGGGGAGTGGGATGGAGCGAGTGAGGGGAGTGGGATGGAGCGAGTGAGGGGAGTGGGACGGAGCGAGTGAGGGGAGTGGGATGGAGCGAGTGACGGGAGTGGGACGGAGCGAGTGAGGGGAGTGGGACGGAGCGAGTGAGGGGAGCGGGACGTAGCGAGTGAGGGGAGTGGGATTGAGTGAGTGAGGGGAGTGGGATGGAGCGAGTGAGGGGAGTGGGATGGAGCGAGTGAGGGGAGTGTGATGGAGCGAGTGAGTGGAGTGTGATGGAGCGAGTGAGGGGAGTGGGATGGAGCGAGTGAGGGGAGTGGAACAGAGCGAGTGAGGGGAGTGGGATGGAGCGAGTGAGGGGAGTGGGACGGAGTGAGTGAGGGGAGTGGGATGGAGCGAGTGAGGGGAGTGGGACGGAGTGAGTGAGAGGAGTGGGATGGAGCGAGTGAGGGGAGTGGGATGGTGCGAGTGAGGGGAGTGGAACGGAGCGAGTGAGGGGAGTGGGATGGAGCGAGTGAGGGGAGTGGGATGGAGCGAGTGAGGGGAGTGGGATGGAGCGAGTGAGGGGAGTGGGATGGAGCGAGTGAGGGGAGTGTGATGGAGCGAGTGAGGGGAGTGGGATGGAGCGAGTGAGGGGAGTGGGATGGAGCGAGTGAGGGGAGTGGGATGGAGCGAGTGAGGAGTGGGATGGAGCGAGTGAGGGGAGTGGGATGGAGCGAGTGAGGGGAGTGGGATGGAGCGAGTGAGGGGAGTGGGATGGAGCGAGTGAGGGGAGTCGGATGGAGCGAGTGAGGGGAGTGGGATGGAGCGAGTGAGGGGAGTGGGATGGAGCGAGTGAGGGGAGTGGGATGGAGCGAGTGAGGGGAGTGGGATGGAGCGAGTGAGGGGAGTGGGATGGAGCGAGTGAGGGGAGCGGGACGGAGCGAGTGAGGGGAGTGGGATTGGGTGAGTGAGGGGAGTGGGATTGAGTGAGTGAGGGGAGTGGGATGGAGCGAGTGAGGGGAGTGGGATGGAGCGAGTGAGGGGAGTCGGATGGAGCGAGTGAGGGGAGTCGGATGGAAAGAGTGAGGGGAGTGGAACGGAGCGAGTGAGAGGAGTGTGATGGAGCGAGTGAGGGGAGTGTGATGGAGCGAGTGAGGGGAGTGGGACGGAGCGAGTGAGGGGAGTGGGACGGAGCGAGTGAGGGGAGTGGGACGGAGCGAGTGAGGGGAGTGGGACGGAGCGAGTGAGGGGAGTGGGACGGAGTGAGTGAGGGGAGTGGGACGGAGTGAGTGAGGGGAGTGGGACGGAGCGAGTGAGGGGAGTGGGACGGAGCGAGTGAGGGGAGTGGGACGGAGCGAGTGAGGGGAGTGGGATGGAGCGAGTGAGGGGAGTGGGATGGAGCGAGTGAGGGGAGTGGGATGGAGCGAGTGAGGGGAGTGGGATGGAGCGAGTGAGGGGAGTGGGATGGAGCGAGTGAGGGGAGTGGGATGGAGCGAGTGAGGGGAGTGGGATGGAGCGAGTGAGGGGAGTGGGATGGAGCGAGTGAGGGGAGTGGGATGGAGCGAGTGAGGGGAGTGGGATGGAGCGAGTGAGGGGAGTGGGATGGAGCGAGTGAGGGGATTGGGACGGAGCCAGTGAGGGGATTGGGATGGAGCGAGTGAGGGGATTGGGATGGAGCGAGTGAGGGGAGTGGGATGGAGCGAGTGAGGGGAGTGGGATGGAGCGAGTGAGGGGAGTGGGACGGAGCGAGTGAGGGGAGTGGGACGGCGCGAGTCAGGCGAGTGGGACGGAGTGAGTGAGGGGAGTGGGACGGAGTGAGTGAGGGGAGTGGGACGGAGTGAGTGAGGGGAGTGGACGGAGCGAGTTAGTGGAGTGGGACGGAGCGAGTGAGGGGAGTGGGACCGAGCGAGTGAGGGGAGTGGGACGGAGCGAGCGAGGGGAGTGGGACGGAGCGAGCGAGGGGAGTGGGACGGAGCGAGCGAGGGGAGTGGGACGGAGCGAGCGAGGGGAGTGGGATGCAGCGAGTGAGGGGAGTGGGATGGAGTGAGTGAGGGGAGTGGGATGGAGCGAGTGAGGGGAGTGGGACGGAGTGAGTGAGGGGAGTGGGATGGAGCGAGTGAGGGGAGTGGGGTGGTGCGAGTGAGGGGAGTGGAACGGAGCGAGTGAGGGGAGTGGGATGGAGCGAGTGAGGGGAGTGGGATGGAGCGAGTGAGGAGTGGGATGGAGCGAGTGAGGGGAGTGGGATGGAACGAGTGAGGGGAGTGGGATGGAGCGAGTGAGGGGAGTGGGATGGAGCGAGTGAGGGGAGTGGGATGGAGCGAGTGAGGGGAGTGGGACGGAGCGAGTGAGGGGAGTGGGACGGAGCGAGTCAGGGGAGTGGGACGGAGTGAGTCAGGGGAGTGGGACGGAGCGAGTGAGGGGAGCGGGACGGAGCGAGTGAGGGGAGTGGGATTGAGTGAGTGAGGGGAGTGGGATGGAGCGAGTGAGGGGAGTGGGATGGAGCGAGTGAGGGGAGTGGGATGGAGCGAGCGAGGGGAGTGGGATGGAGCGAGTGAGGGGAGTGGGATGGAGCGAGTGAGGGGAGTGGGATGGAGCGAGTGAGGGGAGTGGGATGGAGCGAGTGAGGGGAGTGGAACGGAGCGAGTGAGGGGAGTGGAACGGAGCGGGTGAGGGGAGTGGGATGGAGCGAGCGAGGGGAGTGGGATGGAGCGAGCGAGGGGAGTGGGATGGAGCGAGCGAGGGGAGTGGGATGGAGCGAGTGAGGGGAGTGGGATGGAGCGAGTGAGGGGAGTAGGATGGAGCGAGTGAGGGGAGTGGGATGGAGCGAGTGAGGGGAGTGGGATGGAGCGAGTGAGGGGAGTGGGATGGAGCGAGTGAGGGGAGTGGGATGGAGCGAGTGAGGGGAGTGGGATGGAGCGAGTGAGGGGAGTGGGATGGAGCGAGTGAGGGGAGTGGGATGGAGCGAGTGAGGGGAGTGGGATGGAGCGAGTGAGGGGAGTGGGATGGAGCGAGTGAGGGGAGTGGGATGGAGCGAGTGAGGGGAGTGGGACGGAGCGAGTGAGGGGAGTGGGACGGAGCGAGTGAGGGGAGCGGGACGTAGCGAGTGAGGGGAGTGGGATTGAGTGAGTGAGGGGAGTGGGATGGAGCGAGTGAGGGGAGTGGGATGGAGCGAGTGAGGGGAGTGTGATGGAGCGAGTGAGTGGAGTGTGATGGAGCGAGTGAGGGGAGTGGGATGGAGCGAGTGAGGGGAGTGGAACAGAGCGAGTGAGGGGAGTGGGATGGAGCGAGTGAGGGGAGTGGGACGGAGTGAGTGAGGGGAGTGGGATGGAGCGAGTGAGGGGAGTGGGACGGAGTGAGTGAGAGGAGTGGGATGGAGCGAGTGAGGGGAGTGGGATGGTGCGAGTGAGGGGAGTGGAACGGAGCGAGTGAGGGGAGTGGGATGGAGCGAGTGAGGGGAGTGGGATGGAGCGAGTGAGGGGAGTGGGATGGAGCGAGTGAGGGGAGTGGGATGGAGCGAGTGAGGGGAGTGTGATGGAGCGAGTGAGGGGAGTGGGATGGAGCGAGTGAGGGGAGTGGGATGGAGCGAGTGAGGGGAGTGGGATGGAGCGAGTGAGGGGAGTGGGATGGAGCGAGTGAGGGGAGTGGGATGGAGCGAGTGAGGGGAGTGGGATGGAGCGAGTGAGGGGAGTGGGATGGAGCGAGTGAGGGGAGTCGGATGGAGCGAGTGAGGGGAGTGGGATGGAGCGAGTGAGGGGAGTGGGATGGAGCGAGTGAGGGGAGTGGGATGGAGCGAGTGAGGGGAGTGGGATGGAGCGAGTGAGGGGAGTGGGATGGAGCGAGTGAGGGGAGTGGGATGGAGCGAGTGAGGGGAGTGGGATGGAGCGAGTGAGGGGAGTGGGATGGAGCGAGTGAGGGGAGTGGGATGGAGCGAGTGAGGGGAGTGGGATGGAGCGAGTGAGGGGAGTGGGATGGAGCGAGTGAGGGGAGTGGGATGGAGCGAGTGAGGGGAGTGGGATGGAGCGAGTGAGGGGAGTGGGATGGAGCGAGTGAGTGGAGTGGGATGGAGCGAGTGAGGGGAGTGGGATGGAGCGAGTGAGGGGAGTGGGATGGAGCGAGTGAGGGGAGTGGGATGGAGCGAGTGAGGGGAGTGGGATGGAACGAGTGAGGGGAGTGGGATGGAGCGAGTGAGGGGAGTGGGATGGAGCGAGTGAGGGGAGTGGGATGGATCGAGTGAGGGGAGTGGGATGGGGCGAGTGAGGGGAGTGGGATGGAGCGAGTGAGGGGAGTGGGATGGAGCGAGTGAGGGGAGTGGGATGGGGCGAGTGAGGGGAGTGGGATGGAGCGAGTGAGGGGAGTGGGATGGAGCGAGTGAGGGGAGTGGGATGTAGCGAGTGAGGGGAGTGGGATGGAGCGAGTGAGGGGAGCGGGACGGAGCGAGTGAGGGGAGTGGGACGGAGCGAGTGAGGGGAGTGGAACGGAGCGAGTGAGGGGAGTGGAACGGAGCGAGTGAGGGGAGTGGGATGTAGCGAGTGAGGGGAGTGGGATGTAGCGAGTGAGGGGAGTGTGATGGAGCGAGTGAGAGGAGTGGGATGGAGCGAGTGAGGGGAGTGGGATGGAGCGAGTGAGGGGAGTGGGATGGAGCGAGTGAGGGGAGTGGGATGGAGCGAGTGAGGGGAGTGGGATGGAGCGAGTGAGGGGAGTGGGATGGAGCGAGTGAGGGGAGTGGGATGGAGCGAGTGTGGGGAGTGGAACGGAGCGAGTGAGGGGAGTGGAACGGAGCGAGTGAGGGGAGTGGGACGGAGCGAGTGAGGGGAGTGGGACGGAGCGAGTGAGGGGAGTGGGATTGAGCGAGTGAGGGGAGTGGTTGAGTGAGTGAGGGGAGTGGGATGGAGCGAGTGAGGGTAGTGGGATGGAGCGAGTGAGGGGAGTGTGATGGAGCGAGTGAGAGGAGTGTGATGGAGCGAGTGAGGGGAGTGGGATGGAGCGAGTGAGGGGAGTGGAACGGAGCGAGTGAGGGGAGTGGAACGGAGCGAGTGAGGGGAGTGGGATGGAGCGAGTGAGGGGAGTGGAACGGAGCGAGTGAGGGGAGTGGAACGGAGCGAGTGAGGGGAGTGGGATGTAGCGAGTGAGGGGAGTGGGATGGAGCGAGTGAGGGGAGTGGGATGGAGCGAGTGAGGGGAGTGTGATGGAGCGAGTGAGGGGAGTGTGATGGAGCGAGTGAGGGGAGTGGGATGGAGCGAGTGAGGGGAGTGGGATGGAGCGAGTGAGGGGAGTGGGATGGAGCGAGTGAGGGGAGTGGAACGGAGCGAGTGAGGGGAGTGGAACGGAGCGAGTGAGGGGAGTGGAACGGAGCGAGTGAGGGGAGTGGGACGGAGCGAGTGAGGGGAGTGGGATGGAGCGAGTGCGGGGAGTGGGATGGAGCGAGTGAGGGGAGCGGGACGGAGCGAGTGAGGGGAGTGGTTGAGTGAGTGAGGGGAGTGGGATGGAGCGAGTGAGGGTAGTGGGATGGAGCGAGTGAGGGGAGTGTGATGGAGCGAGTGAGAGGAGTGTGATGGAGCGAGTGAGGGGAGTGGGATGGAGCGAGTGAGGGGAGTGGAACGGAGCGAGTGAGGGGAGTGGAACGGAGCGAGTGAGGGGAGTGGGATGGAGCGAGTGAGGGGAGTGGGACGGATTGAGTGAGGGGAGTGGGACGGAGCGAGTGAGGGGAGTGGGACGGTGCGAGTGAGGGGAGTGGAACGGAGCGAGTGAGGGGAGTGGAACGGAGCGAGTGAGGGGAGTGGGATGGAGCGAGTGAGGGGAGTGGGATGGAGCGAGTGGGACGGAGCGAATGAAGGGAGTGGGATGGAGCGAGTGAGGGGAGTGGGATGGAGCGAGTGGGACGGAGCGAGTGAGGGGAGGGGACGGAGCGAGTGAGGGGAGGGGGACGGAGCGAGTGAGGGGAGGGGGACGGAGCGAGTGAGGGGAGTGGGATGGAGCGAGTGAGGGGAGGGGGACGGAGCGAGTGAGGGGAGGGGGACGGAGCGAGTGAGGGGAGTGGGATGGAGCGAGTGAGGGAAGTGGGATGGAGCGAGTGAGGAGAGTGGGATGGAGCGAGTGAGGGGAGTGGGATGGAGCGAGTGAGGGGAGTGGGATGGAGCGAGTGAGGGGAGTGGGATGGAGCGAGTGAGGGGAGTGGGATGGAGCGAGTGAGGGGAGTGGGATGGAGCGAGTGAGGGGAGTGGGATGGAGCGAGTGAGGGGAGTGGGATGGAGCGAGTGAGGGGAGTGGGATGGAGCGAGTGAGGGGAGTGGGATGGAGCGAGTGAGGGGAGTGGGATGGAGCGAGTGAGGGGAATGGGATGGAGCGAGTGAGGGGAGTGGGATGGAGCGAGTGAGGGGAGTGGGATGGAGCGAGTGAGGGGAGTGGGATGGAGCGAGTGAGGGGAGTGGGATGGAGCGAGTGAGGGGAGTGGGATGGAGCGAGTGAGGGGAGTGGAATGGAGCGAGTGAGGGGAGTGGGATGGAGCGAGTGAGGGGAGTGGGATGGAGCGAGTGAGGGGAGTGGGATGGAGCGAGTGAGGGGAGTGGGATGGAGCGAGTGAGGGGAGTGGGATGGAGCGAGTGAGGGGAGTGGAACGGAGCGAGTGAGGGGAGTGGAACGGAGCGAGTGAGGGGAGTGGGATGGAGCGAGCGAGGGGAGTGGGATGGAGCGAGCGAGGGGAGTGGGATGGAGCGAGCGAGGGGAGTGGGATGGAGCGAGTGAGGGGAGTGGGATGGAGCGAGTGAGGGGAGTGGGATGGAGCGAGTGAGGGGAGTGGGATGGAGCGAGTGAGGGGAGTGGGATGGAGCGAGTGAGGGGAGTGGGATGGAGCGAGTGAGGGGAGTGGGATGGAGCGAGTGAGGGGAGTGGGATGGAGCGAGTGAGGGGAGTGGGATGGAGCGAGTGAGGGGAGTGGGATGGAGCGAGTGAGGGGAGTGGGATGGAGCGAGTGAGGGGAGTGGGACGGAGCGAGTGAGGGGAGTGGGATGGAGCGAGTGAGGGGAGTGGGACGGAGCGAGTGAGGGGAGTGGGACGGAGCGAGTGAGGGGAGCGGGACGTAGCGAGTGAGGGGAGTGGGATTGAGTGAGTGAGGGGAGTGGGATGGAGCGAGTGAGGGGAGTGGGATGGAGCGAGTGAGGGGAGTGGGATGGAGCGAGTGAGGGGAGTGTGATGGAGCGAGTGAGTGGAGTGTGATGGAGCGAGTGAGGGGAGTGGGATGGAGCGAGTGAGGGGAGTGGAACAGAGCGAGTGAGGGGAGTGGGATGGAGCGAGTGAGGGGAGTGGGACGGAGTGAGTGAGGGGAGTGGGATGGAGCGAGTGAGGGGAGTGGGACGGAGTGAGTGAGAGGAGTGGGATGGAGCGAGTGAGGGGAGTGGGATGGTGCGAGTGAGGGGAGTGGAACGGAGCGAGTGAGGGGAGTGGGATGGAGCGAGTGAGGGGAGTGGGATGGAGCGAGTGAGGGGAGTGGGATGGAGCGAGTGAGGGGAGTGGGATGGAGCGAGTGAGGGGAGTGTGATGGAGCGAGTGAGGGGAATGGGATGGAGCGAGTGAGGGGAGTGGGATGGAGCGAGTGAGGGGAGTGGGATGGAGCGAGTGAGGAGTGGGATGGAGCGAGTGAGGGGAGTGGGATGGAGCGAGTGAGGGGAGTGGGATGGAGCGAGTGAGGGGAGTGGGATGGAGCGAGTGAGGGGAGTCGGATGGAGCGAGTGAGGGGAGTGGGATGGAGCGAGTGAGGGGAGTGGGATGGAGCGAGTGAGGGGAGTGGGATGGAGCGAGTGAGGGGAGTGGGATGGAGCGAGTGAGGGGAGCGGGACGGAGCGAGTGAGGGGAGTGGGATTGGGTGAGTGAGGGGAGTGGGATTGAGTGAGTGAGGGGAGTGGGATGGAGCGAGTGAGGGGAGTGGGATGGAGCGAGTGAGGGGAGTCGGATGGAGCGAGTGAGGGGAGTCGGATGGAAAGAGTGAGGGGAGTGGAACGGAGCGAGTGAGAGGAGTGTGATGGAGCGAGTGAGGGGAGTGTGATGGAGCGAGTGAGGGGAGTGGGACGGAGCGAGTGAGGGGAGTGGGACGGAGCGAGTGAGGGGAGTGGGACGGAGCGAGTGAGGGGAGTGGGACGGAGCGAGTGAGGGGAGTGGGACGGAGCGAGTGAGGGGAGTGGGACGGAGTGAGTGAGGGGAGTGGGACGGAGCGAGTGAGGGGAGTGGGACGGAGCGAGTGAGGGGAGTGGGACGGAGCGAGTGAGGGGAGTGGGATGGAGCGAGTGAGGGGAGTGGGATGGAGCGAGTGAGGGGAGTGGGATGGAGCGAGTGAGGGGAGTGGGATGGAGCGAGTGAGGGGAGTGGGATGGAGCGAGTGAGGGGAGTGGGATGGAGCGAGTGAGGGGAGTGGGATGGAGCGAGTGAGGGGAGTGGGATGGAGCGAGTGAGGGGAGTGGGATGGAGCGAGTGAGGGGAGTGGGATGGAGCGAGTGAGGGGAGTGGGATGGAGCGAGTGAGGGGATTGGGACGGAGCCAGTGAGGGGATTGGGATGGAGCGAGTGAGGGGATTGGGATGGAGCGAGTGAGGGGAGTGGGATGGAGCGAGTGAGGGGAGTGGGATGGAGCGAGTGAGGGGAGTGGGACGGAGCGAGTGAGGGGAGTGGGACGGCGCGAGTCAGGCGAGTGGGACGGAGTGAGTGAGGGGAGTGGGACGGAGTGAGTGAGGGGAGTGGGACGGAGTGAGTGAGGGGAGTGGACGGAGCGAGTTAGTGGAGTGGGACGGAGCGAGTGAGGGGAGTGGGACCGAGCGAGTGAGGGGAGTGGGACGGAGCGAGCGAGGGGAGTGGGACGGAGCGAGCGAGGGGAGTGGGACGGAGCGAGCGAGGGGAGTGGGACGGAGCGAGCGAGGGGAGTGGGATGCAGCGAGTGAGGGGAGTGGGATGGAGTGAGTGAGGGGAGTGGGATGGAGCGAGTGAGGGGAGTGGGACGGAGTGAGTGAGGGGAGTGGGATGGAGCGAGTGAGGGGAGTGGGATGGTGCGAGTGAGGGGAGTGGAACGGAGCGAGTGAGGGGAGTGGGATGGAGCGAGTGAGGGGAGTGGGATGGAGCGAGTGAGGAGTGGGATGGAGCGAGTGAGGAGTGGGATGGAGCGAGTGAGGGGAGTGGGATGGAACGAGTGAGGGGAGTGGGATGGAGCGAGTGAGGGGAGTGGGATGGAGCGAGTGAGGGGAGTGGGATGGAGCGAGTGAGGGGAGTGGGACGGAGCGAGTGAGGGGAGTGGGACGGAGCGAGTCAGGGGAGTGGGACGGAGTGAGTCAGGGGAGTGGGACGGAGCGAGTGAGGGGAGCGGGACGGAGCGAGTGAGGGGAGTGGGATTGAGTGAGTGAGGGGAGTGGGATGGAGCGAGTGAGGGGAGTGGGATGGAGCGAGTGAGGGGAGTGGGATGGAGCGAGTGAGGGGAGTGGGATGGAGCGAGTGAGGGGAGTGGGATGGAGCGAGTGAGGGGAGTGGAACGGAGCGAGTGAGGGGAGTGGAACGGAGCGAGTGAGGAGTGGGATGGAGCGAGCGAGGGGAGTGGG
>NW_027591298.1:0-96508 GCF_964213995.1 Mustelus asterias | reverse complement strand
CCTACCATTAACTGAGTAAGTCCCGCCCTGGTTCAATCTACCACCCTCCCTCCAGGCCCGATCTCTGTCCCTCCCTTTCCCTCCAGGCTCTATCTCTAGATTCTAAGTTCTAGATTCTTCCACAAGAGGAAACATCCTCTCCACATCCATCCTGTCAGTAACCCCCTCAGGATCTGAAAACTTTCCATCGAGCCGCCTCGCGCTCTTCCAAACTCCAGCGGATACAAACCGGACCTCCCCCCACTCCCCTGGTCCTGGTATGCTCTAAGTGGTACTGAACTTGGTACTGCCCCCTCCTTGTCCAGTACTGCTGCCAACGTCCCATGAAGCAGAACCCACTGTGCCCACACCTGTCTCGGAGCCAGGATTGTATCTGTCTCACCTTCATCACCCTCAGGTTGCGGAGAGAGTGTGGGTAAAGTGGGAGACGAGGACATTGGGGAGGGACAGAGATAGGGCTTGGAGGGAAAGGGAGAGAGGGACAGAGATAGGGCCTGGAGGGAAAGGGAGAGAGGGACAGAGATAGGGCCTGGAGGGAAAGGGAGAGAGGGACAGAGATAGGGCCTAAAGGGAAGGGAGAGAGGGACAGAGATAGGTCCTAAAGAGAAAGGGAGAGAGGGACAGAGATAGGGCCTGGAGGGAAAGGGAGGGAGGGACAGAGATAGGATCGGGAGGGAGGGAGGGACAGAGATAGGGCCTGGAGGGAAAGGGAGGGAGGGAGGGACAGAGATAGGATCGGGAGGGAGGGACAGAGATAGGGCCTGGAGGGAAAGGGAGAGAGGGACAGAGATAGGGCCTAAAGGGAAAGGGAGAGAGGGACAGAGATAGGTCCTAAAGAGAAAGGGAGAGAGGGACAGAGATAGGGCCTGGAGGGAAAGGGAGGGAGGGACAGAGATAGGATCGGGAGGGAGGGACAGAGATAGGGCCTGGAGGGAAAGGGAGGGAGGGACAGAGATAGGATCGGGAGGGAGGGACAGAGATAGGGCCTGGAGGGAAAGGGAGGGAGGGACAGAGATAGGATCGGGAGGGAGGGACAGAGATAGGGCCTGGAGGGAAAGGGAGGGAGGGAGGGACAGAGATAGGATCGGGAGGGAGGGAGGGGGGGGGGGGGGGGGGGGAGGGATAGGGAGGGAGGGACAGAGATAGGGCCTAAAGGGAAAGGGAGAGAGGGACAGAGATAGGGCCTGGAGGGAACGAGAGGGAGGGACAGAGATAGGGCCTGGAGGGAAAGGGAGGGAGGGACAGAGATAGGGCCTGGAGGGAACGAGAGGGAGGGACAGAGATAGGGCCTGGAGGGAAAGGGAGGGAGGGACAGAGATAGGGCCTGGAGGGAACGAGAGGGAGGGACAGAGATAGGGCCTGGAGGGAAAGGGAGGGAGGGAGGGACAGAGATAGGGTCGGGAGGGAACGGGAGGGACAGAGATAGGGCCTGGAGGGAACGAGAGGGAGGGACAGAGATAGGGCCTGGAGGGAAAGGGAGGGAGGGAGGGACAGAGATAGGGTCGGGAGGGAACGGGAGGGACAGAGATAGGGCCTGGAAGGGGGGAGGTGGTGACAGAGATAGGGCCTAAAGGGAAAGGGAGAGAGGGACAGAGATAGGATCGGGAGGGAAAGGGAGGGAGGGACAGAGATAGGGCCTGGAGGGAAAGGGAGGGAGGGACAGTGATAGGGCCTGGAGGGAAAGGAAGGGAGGGAGGGACAAAGATAGGGTCTGGAAGGGGGGGGGGAGAGGGAAGGGGGGGGGGAGAGGGAGGGGGGGGGGGGGGAGGGACAGAGATAGGGTCGGGAGGGGGGGAGGGACAGAGATAGGGTCAGGAGGGAGGGAGGGACAGAGATAGGGTCGGGAGGGAGGGAGGGACAGAGATAGGGTCGGGAGGGAGGGAGGGACAGAGATAGGGCCTAAAGGGAAAGGGAGTGAGGGACAGAGATAGGGCCTGGAGGGAAAGGGAGGGAGGGACAGAGATAGGGCCTGGAGGGAAAGGGAGGGAGGGACAGAGATAGGGCCGGGAGTGAGGGACAGAGATAGGGCCTGGAGGGAAAGGGAGGGAGGGACAGAGATAGGGCCTGGAGGGAGGGAGGGACAGAGATAGGGCCTAAAGGGAAAGGGAGGGAGGGACAAAGATAGGGTCTGGAAGGGGGGGGGAGAGGGAGGGGGGGGGGGGAGGGACAGAGATAGGGTCGGGAGGGGGGGAGGGACAGAGATAGGGTCGGGAGGGGGGGAGGGACAGAGATAGGGTCGGGAGGGGGGGAGGGACAGAGATAGGGTCGGGAGGGAGGGAGGGACAGAGATAGGGCCGGGAGGGGGGGAGGGACAGAGATAGGGTCGGGAGGGGGGGAGGGACAGAGATAGGGTCGGGAGGGGGGGAGGGACAGAGATAGGGTCGGGAGGGGGGGAGGGACAGAGATAGGGTCGGGAGGGGGGGAGGGACAGAGATAGGGTCGGGAGGGGGGGAGGGACAGAGATAGGGTCGGGAGGGAGGGAGGGACAGAGATAGGGCCGGGAGGGGGGGAGGGACAGAGATAGGGTCGGGAGGGGGGGAGGGACAGAGATAGGGTCGGGAGGGAGGGAGGGACAGAGATAGGGCCGGGAGGGAGGGAGGGACAGAGATAGGGCCGGGAGGGAGGGAGGGACAGAGATAGGGCCTGAAGGGAGGGAGGGACAGAGATAGGGCCTAAAGGGAAAGGGAGAGAGGGACAGAGATAGGGCCGGGAGGGAGGGAGGGACAGAGATAGGGCCTGGAGGGAGGGAGGGACAGAGATAGGGCCTAAAGGGAAAGGGAGAGAGGGACAGAGATAGGGCCGGGGAGGGAGGGAGGGACAGAGATAGGGCCGGGAGGGAGGGAGGGACAGAGATAGGGCCGGGAGGGGGGGAGGGACAGAGATAGGGTCGGGAGGGGGGGAGGGACAGAGATAGGGTCGGGAGGGAGGGAGGGACAGAGATAGGGCCGGGAGGGGGGGAGGGACAGAGATAGGGTCGGGAGGGGGGGAGGGACAGAGATAGGGCCGGGAGGGAGGGAGGGACAGAGATAGGGCCTAAAGGGAAAGGGAGTGAGGGACAGAGATAGGGCCTGGAGGGAGGGACAGAGATAGGGCCGGGAGGGAGGGACAGAGATAGGGCCGGGAGGGAGGGACAGAGACAGGGCCGGGAGGGAACGGGAGGGAGGGACAGAGATAGGGCCTGGAGGGAGGGACAGAGATAGGGTCGGGAGGGAGGGAGGGACAGAGATAGGGCCTAAAGGGAAAGGGAGAGAGGGACAGAGATAGGATCGGGAGGGAAAGGGAGGGAGGGACAGAGATAGGGCCGGGAGGGAGGGACAGAGATAGGGCCGGGAGGGAGGGACAGAGATAGGGCCTGGAGGGAAAGGGAGGGAGGGACAGAGATAGGGCCTGGAGGGAAAGGGAGGGAGGGACAGAGATAGGGCCTGGAGGGAAAGGGAGAGAGGGAGGGACAAAGATAGGGTCTGGAAGGGGGGGGGAGAGGGAGGGGGGGGGGGGGGAGGGACAGAGATAGGGTCGGGAGGGGGGGAGGGACAGAGATAGGGTCGGGAGGGGGGGAGGGACAGAGATAGGGTCGGGAGGGGGGGAGGGACAGAGATAGGGTCGGGAGGGGGGAGGGACAGAGATAGGGTCGGGAGGGAGGGAGGGACAGAGATAGGGCCGGGAGGGAGGGAGGGACAGAGATAGGGTCGGGAGGGAACGGGAGGGAGGGACAGAGATAGGGCCGGGAGGGAACGGGAGGGAGGGACAGAGATAGGGCCTGGAGGGAGGGACAGAGATAGGGCCTGGAGGGAGGGACAGAGATAGGGCCGGGAGGGAGGGACAGAGATAGGGCCTGGAGGGAGGGACAGAGATAGGGCCGGGAGGGAGGGACAGAGATAGGGCCTGGAGGGAACGGGAGGGAGGGACAGAGATAGGGCCGGGAGGGAACGGGAGGGAGGGACAGAGATAGGGCCGGGAGGGAACGGGAGGGACTTTGGTTCTCGGAGTCAGTCTATCTCACAGTGTTACTGCCACCTCTGATTGCTGGGACAAAGTGGATGGACTGAATGGCTGTGGGAGAGTTGAGTGATTGCTCTGATGAATTCCTCGCTTTGTTTTACAGAGATTCCTCTCCAGCCTCAGCGGGAAAGAGGTGAGAATTATAATGGGGGCTCCCCCGTACCCCTTCCTCAGTCTCCCCACCCTCTCCCTCCTTTCCCCCTCCCTTCCCCCTGCCCTCTTACCCCCTCCCCGTCCATGTCACCAGCTGTTTTTCCTGTTCCAGACCCTCGACCCGGTTCCCACATCAGCGCCGGAAGAAAAGGAAGGAGGCCGAGGATGGCGGATGTGAGGGAGTTCACCAAAGACCCAGTGAGCTTTAAACCGGAGCCAACACCCAGACACGGGTGTAATAAGAACATAAGAACATAAGAAATAGGAGCAGGAGTAGGCCATCTAGCCCCTCGAGCCTGCCCCGCCATTCAATAAGATCATGGCTGATCTGACGTGGATCAGTACCACTTACCCGCCTGATCCCCATAACCCTTAATTCCCTTACCGATCAGGAATCCATCCATCCGCGCTTTAAACATATTCAGCGAGGTAGCCTCCACCACCTCAGTGGGCAGAGAATTCCAGAGATTCACCACCCTCTGGGAGAAGAAGTTCCTCCTCAACTCTGTCTTAAACCGACCCCCCTTTATTTTGAGGCTGTGTCCTCTAGTTTTAACTTCCTTACTAAGTGGAAAGAATCTCTCCGCCTCCACTCTATCCAGCCCCCGCATTATCTTATAAGTCTCCATAAGATCCCCCCTCATCCTTCTAAACTCCAACGAGTACAAACCCAATCTCCTCAGCCTCTCCTCATAATCCAAACCCCTCATCTCCGGTATCAACCTGGTGAACCTTCTCTGCACTCCCTCCAATGCCAATATATCCTTCCTCATATAAGGGGACCAATACTGCACACAGTATTCCAGCTGCGGCCTCACCAATGCCCTGTACAGGTGCATCAAGACATCCCTGCTTTTATATTCTATCCCCCTCGCGATATAGGCCAACATCCCATTTGCCTTCTTGATCACCTGTTGTACCTGCAGACTGGGCTTTTGCGTCTCATGCACAAGGACCCCCAGGTCCCTTTGCACGGTAGCATGTTTTAATTTGTTTCCATTGAGATAGTAATCCCATTTGTTATTATTTCCTCCAAAGTGTATAACCTCGCATTTATCAACGTTATACTCCATTTGCCATATCCTCGCCCACTCACTCAGCCTGTCCAAATCTCTCTGCAGATCTTCTCCGTCCTCCACACGATTCACTTTTCCACTTATCTTTGTGTCGTCTGCAAACTTCGTTACCCTACACTCCGTCCCCTCCTCCAGATCATCTATATAAATGGTAAATAGTTGCGGCCCGAGTACCGATCCCTGCGGCACGCCACTAGTTACCTTCCTCCAACCGGAAAAACACCCATTTATTCCGACTCTTTGCTTCCTGTCGGATAGCCAGTCCCCAATCCACTTTAACACACTACCCCCAACTCCGTGTGCCCTAATCTTCTTCAGCAGCCTTTTATGGGGCACCTTATCAAACGCCTTTTGGAAATCCAAAAACACCGGTTCTCCTCCATCAACCGCCCTAGTCACATCTTCATAAAAATCCAACATGTTCGTCAAGCACGACTTTCCCCTCATGAATCCATGCTGCGTCTGATTGATCGAACCATTTCTATCCAGATGCCCTGCTATCTCCTCTTTAATAATGGATTCCAGCATTTTCCCTACTACAGACGTTAAGCTGACCGGCCTATAGTTACCCGCCTTTTGTCTCCTTCCTTTTTTAAACAGCGGCGTAACATTAGCCGTTTTCCAATCAACCGGCACTACCCCAGAATGCAACGAGTTTTGATAAATAATCACTAACGCATCCACTATTACCTCTGACATTTCTTTCAAGACCCTGGGATGCATTCCATCCGGACCCGGGGACTTGTCCACCTTCAGTCCCATTAGTCTACCCAGCACTGCCTCTCTGGTAACATTAATCGTATTAAGTATTTCTCCTGCTGCCAACCCTCTATCGTTAATATTTGGCAAACTATTTGTGTCCTCCACCGTGAAGACCGACACAAAAAACGTATTTAAAGACTCAGCCATATCCTCATTTCCCACTATTAACTCCCCCCTCTCGTCCTCCAAGGGCCCAACATTCACTCTAGCCACTCTATTCCTTTTTATATATTTATAAAAACTTTTACTATCATTTTTTATATTAATTGCTAGCCTAGCTTCATAGTCTATCCTTCCTTTCTTTATCGCTTTCTTAGTCTCTCTTTGTTGTTTCTTAAATTTTTCCCAATCACTTGTTTCTCCACTATTTTTGGCCACTCTGTACGCAGCTGTTTTTATTTTAATACTCTCCTTTATTTCCTTCGTTATCCACGGCTGGTTCTCCCTTTTCTTACAATCCTTGTTTTTTGCTGAGAACTGAAAAGGATCCCCTTAAAAATCGTCCACTGTTCCTCAGCTATCCTACCTGCCAGCCTGCTCTCCCAGTCTACCTTAGCCAATTCATCCCTCATCCTATCATATTTCCCTCTGTTCAAACAGAGGACACTGGTTTGGGACCAAACTTTCTCCTCTTCCATCTGAATCAGAAATTCGACCATATTGTGGTCACTAGACCCAAGAGGGTCCTTCACAATAAGATCCTTAATTCTACCTACCTCGTTACACAATACCAGATCCAAAATAGCTCGTTCCCTCGTCGGTTCCGTAACATGCTGTTCAAGGAAACTATCCCGACAGCATTCTAAGAACTCTTCCTCCATTCCACCCTTACCGACTTGAGTCTGCCAGTCAATGTGCATGTTGAAGTCCCCCATGATTATTGCCGTTCCGTTTTTACACGCATCCCTTATCTGCTTGTTTATAGCCCTCCCTACCTCAACATTATTATTTGGGGGCCTATATACCACACCTACTAGTGTCTTTCTCCCTCTACTATTCCTCATCTCTACCCATAACGATTCCACGTTTTGTTCCTCAGAGCCTATGTCATCCCTCAGTACTACCCTGATATTATCTCTTATTAATAGCGCGACCCCACCACCTTTTCCTTCCTGTCTATTCTTCCTAAACGCCTGATACCCCTGGATATTCATCTCCCAGTCCTGGTCACCTTTCAGCCACGTTTCTGTAATGGCCACTAGATCGTACCCACTTGCGCTGATTTGCACCATCAACTCAT
The DNA here is from genome assembly GCF_964213995.1 of Mustelus asterias. NCBI lineage: Eukaryota > Metazoa > Chordata > Chondrichthyes > Carcharhiniformes > Triakidae > Mustelus > Mustelus asterias. The sequence continues at coordinate 89,278 of NW_027591298.1, read as the reverse complement.
TTACCTTGTTCCGAATGCTTCGTGCATTCAGGCAAAGTGTCCTTATTCCAGCTTTTATCTGGACCCGCTTTGATGAGTCGCGAACACCCTCTCCTCCCTTATCTAAATTACCGCCTTCATTCACTTGCACCCTCTCCTCTACCATTAATTTTGTAATTCCCCTTACCCCTGCATCCTCCCCCCCATCAATTAGTTCCTTGATCCTAGTCAACTCTTCTAGCTCCCCTCCCCCCAACCTATCTAGTTTAAATTCTCCCCAGTAGCCTTAGCCAACCTACCGGCCAGGATATTGGTCCCCCTGTGATTCAAGTTCCACCCGTTTTTTGTATACAGATCACCCCTGCCCCTAAAGAGGTCCCAATGGTCCAGGAACCTGAATCCCTGCCCCCTGCACCAGTCCCTCAGCCACACATTCATCTTCCACTCCATTCCTGCCCTCACCTTCCCGTGGCACAGGCAGTAATCCTGAGATTACTACCTTTGCTTTCCTCTTTCTCAGCTGTCTCCCTAATTCCCTGTACTCCCTTTTCATGACCCCTTCTCCCTTCCTACCCACATCAGCGGTACCAATATGTACCGCTACCTCAGGCTCCTCTCCCTCCCACCTCAGGATTTCCGGGACGTGACTAGCGACATCCTGGATCCCGGCCCCAGGGAGGCAGACCACCATGCGAGAATCCCGCCTACCTCCGCAGAAACGCCTGTCTGTCCCCTTCACCATCGAGTCCCCGATTAATACCGCCTTCCTCCTCTTTTCCTTAGCCCTCTGAGTTACAGGGCTGGACTCCACTGCGGAGACACGGCCACTGCTGCTTCCCCCAGGCGGGCTGTCCCCCCCAGCAGTACTCAAGCAGGAGTACTTGTTGTGCAGGGGCAAATCCACTGGGGTGCTCTCAACCACCCTAGCCTTACCCTTCCTGGCCGTCACCCACTTGGCCTCTTCCCGTGGCCCTGGTGTGACCACCTGATGACAGCTCTTGTCTATCACCTCCTCATTCTCCCTCATCAGCCTAAGATCCTCGAGCTGCAGTTCCAGCTCCCTAACACGGTCCCTCAGGAACCGCAGCTCGACACACCCCTCACAGATGTGGATGTCCGGGAGGCCAGGTGCCTCCAGGATCTCCCACATCCTACACTGGGAACAACACACTGGTTTCACACTCATACTGGACACTTTATGTCAAGTAAGACAGTGAAAAGTTAATAAGAATGTAAGGAAACAAAAACTCACCCCTGCTCGTCCAAGCCCTGTGAGCCAAAGCCCTGACAGCTCACTCAACTTCCCACTCACTCTGCTGCCCGCTACGATGCTGCCCGCTGTATACTTTGGTGCACTTTTAAACCCTCCAAAAACTTCCCCAGGCCTCTCCTGGCCCTACTTCCGGTTTTGAAAAAAACCTCTGATTTTAAACCCAAAATTAACTGAAAAAATAAATATTTAATTAAAGTCAGACTGTAATGGGGTGGGGCTGCAATGTTTTAATAATAGGATGTAATGGGATGTAATGCAGATGGTGGTAAGATATTATAGTGAGGTATTGCAAATGAACTGTAATGGAGAGGGACTTTACTGAGGGAATGTATGGGTTGTAATGGACAGGGAATGTAATGAGGGTGTGTTGGGCTATAATTAGGGATTATATTGGTGAGTAGCTATAATAAGGGGTTTGTTGGACTGTGATGAACAGGGTTTGTAATTAGAGAACAGGGTTTGTAATGCAGAGGGGATGTATTGAGCTATAATGGAGAGAGGCTGCAAAGAAAGTCAACACTGTTGACTGAAATGGAGAGGGACTGTAATGAGGGTGTGATGGGTTTTAATGGGGAGAGACTGCAATGAGGGGCTGTGTTGGTCTGTAATGGAGAAGGACTCTACTGAGTGAATGTGTTGGGTTGTAATAGAGAAGGCCAGTAATGAGGTGATGTGTTCGCTGTAATAGAGTGCAAACATAATGAGTGGTGTGTTTGGCTGTAATGAGGGGGCATGCTGAGCTGTAATGGAAAGGAACTGCAACAAGGGGGTGTAATGGAGGGGGATGATGGTGGCACAGTGGTTAGCGCTGCCGCCTCACAGCACCAGGGACCAGGGTTCAATTCCCAGCTTGGGTCACTGTCTGTGTGGAGTTTGCAAGTTCTCCCCGTGTCTGCGTGGGTTTCCTCCGGGTGCTCCGGTTTCCTCCCACAGTCCGAAAGATGTGTGGGTTAGGTGGATTGGCCATGCTAAATTGCCCCTTCGTGTCAGGGGGACTAGCTAGGGTAAATGCATGGGGTTATGGGGATAGGGTCTGGGTGGGATTGTGGTCGGTGCAGACTTGATGGGCCGAATGGCCTCCTTCTGCATTGTAGGGATTCTATGATAATGAGATGATGCTTTGGGTTGTAATGCAAATGGACTGTAATGAAGAGTGTGTTGGTCTGTAATGGAGAGGGGCTGCAATGAGGGGGTGCATTAGGGTGTAATTGGGAGGGATTGTAATGAAGATTTTGGCAGGCTTTCATGAAGGACGATAATGTGTTGGGTTGCAATGCAAATAGACTGTAATGAGGGGGTGTATTGGTCTGTAATAGTGAGGGACTGAGGGGTGTGTGTGTGTGTTGGGCTGTAGTAAGGGGGAAACTGTAATGAGGTGGTGCGTCAGGCTAATGGAGAGGGACTGTAATGACTGTTAGACTGCAGTGGAGAATGGCTGTAATGAGGGATCTGTTGGACTGTAATGGAGAGGGGCTGTAATGAAGGGAGGTGTTGGGCTGTAATGAAGAGGGTCTGTAATGAGGAGTCTATTGCACTGTAATGAGGGTGTTTGAACGATAATGAAGAAGGTATTGAGGGGTTCTGGCTACCCGGGAGGGGTGATTGTGATGATGGTTTTGTGCCCCCCAGATGCCTACACGATGAAACTGTTTGACCGCAGTGTGGACCTGGCTCAGTTCAATGAGAATACCCCCCTGTACCCAATCTGCCGCGCCTGGATGAGGAACAAACCCAGCCTCCGGGAGGGGGCGCTTACCCCAAGCCCCCAACCACCTGCTGCTGCACTGGAGGACGAGGAGGTGGGATTGGGATGGGGGACGTGGGGGGGGAATTGGGATGAGGCATTGGAGTGGGGGGGAGGGGAGGGGTGTGAGCTGAGATGCTGCGTATGATGGGGAGGTTGCTGGATTATGGGGGGCTGTGGGTGGGGCGGGGGGTATAGGGAGAGCTGGATGGATGGGGCTATGGGTGGTGGGGCTTGGTGTGGTGTCGATTCCCTCCGTGCTGGGGGGGGCTGCGGGCGGTGGCTGCGGGGGTTGTGGGGTGGGGGTTGCGGGCAGTGGGGGGGGGCTGCGGGCGGTTGGGGGGGGTTGTGGGCGGTGGGGGGGGGGCTGCGGGCAGTGGGGGGGGGCTGCGGGCAGTGGGGGGGGGGCTGCGGGCGATGGCTGCGGTGGGGGGGGCTTCGGGCGGTGGGGGGGCTTCGGGCGGTTGGGGGACTGCGGGCGGGGGTTGCGGGCGGTGGGGGGGGGGCTGCGGGCGGTGGCTGCGGTGGGGGGGGGCTTCGGGCGGTTGGGGGGGGCTGCGGGCAGTGGGAGGGGCTACAGGTGTGAGCTGGGGGAGTGTGGGTGAGGCGGGGGATTGGATGTTGGGGGGGTGGGGTATTGAGTGTGGGTGGGAGGGCTGCGGGAGGGCAGGGGAGATGGGGGAGCTGCGGGCGGGGGGGGGAGCTGCGGGCGGGGGGGGGGAGCTGCGGGCGGGCGAGTGGGGGAGCTGCGGGCGGGCGAGCTGCGGGCGGGGGGGGGAGCTGCGGGTGGGGGAGCTGCGGGCGGGTTGATTCTCTCCGTGTGGAAGGCGAGGTGGGATTTGATGCGATTCCGTTTCTCGCAGGTTGCTGATCTGATGAATGGGAAATGTCAGGATGTTTACAAGCTGCCGGAGCCTTCTCCCTGCTCCCTGAATAACCCGGACCAGCCAGGCCGGCTGCGTATCCCATCCCCACTCCCCTCCACTGAGAAACCACTCAACCTCAACATGGTAAATACACGGCGACGGGACGGGGGGGTCTGTGATTCCCCCACACGGGGATGGGACGGGGGGGTCTGTGATTCCCCCACACGGTGACGGGACGGGGGTCTGTGATTCCCCCACACAGTGATGGGACGGGGATCTGTGATTCCCCCACACGGTGATGGGACGGGGGTCTGTGATTCCCCCACACGGTGTTGGGACGGGGGTCTGTGATTCCCCCACACGGTGACGGGACGGGAGTCTGTGATTCCCCCACACGGTGACGGGACGGGGGTCTGTGATTCCCCCACACGGTGACGGGACGGGGGTCTGTGATTCCCCCACACGGTGACGGGACGGGGGTCTGTGATTCCCCCTCACGGTGTTGGGACGGGGGTCTGTGATTCCCCCGCACGGTGACGGGACGGGGGTCTGTGATTCCCCCACACGGTGACGGGACGGGGGTCTGTGATTCCCCCACACGGTGACAGGATGGGGGTCTGTGATTCCCCCGCACGGTGATGGGACGGGGGTCTGTGATTCCCCCACACGGTGACGGGACGGGGGTCTGTGATTCCCCCACACGGTGACAGGATGGGGGTCTGTGATTCCCCCGCACGGTGACGGGACGGGGGTCTGTGATTCCCCCACATGGTGACGGGACGGGGGTCTGTGATTCCCCCACACGGTGACGGGACGGGGGTCTGTGATTCCCCCACACGGTGATGGGACGGGGGGGTCTGTGATTCCCCCACACGGTGACGGGACGGGGGGGTCTGTGATTCCCCCACACGGTGACGGGACGGGGGGGGTCTGTGATTCCCCCACACGGTGAAGGGACGGGGGGTCTGTGATTCCCCCACACGGTGACGGGACGGGGGTCTGTGATTCCCCCACACGGTGATGGGACGGGGGTCTGTGATTCCCCCACACGGTGATGGGACGGGGGTCTGTGATTCCCCCACACGGTGACGGGACGGGGGTCTGTGATTCCCCCACACGGTGATGGGACGGGGGTCTGTGATTCCACCACACGGTGATGGGACGGGGATCTGTGATCCCCCCGCACGGTGTTGGGACGGGGGTCTGTGATCCCCCCGCACGGTGATGGGACGGGGGGTCTGTGATCCCCCGCACGGTGATGGGACGGGGGTCTGTGATTCCCCCACACGGTGATGGGTCTGTAAAGGCACAGTACACTCTTGGGGATGATGTTTTCTTGTCAGTCAGTTTGATTTAGCCTGCATTCACTTCCAGAGCCGGAGCAATGTCCCTGGTGTACCCACCTTGCTCTTCAATCACATGGAGCGCTGGAAGAAGATTCGACACAGGTGAGATCGAAGATTCCAGAGTGCGAATTCCGACACCAGAGACTTGCGCCAATGCCCGAGTTCCCCCAATCCCAAACCCCTTCCCGTTCACTCCCACTGTACACAATCCCAAACCCCTTCCCATTCACTCCCACTGTACACAATCCCAATCCCCTTCCCGTTCACTCCCACTGTACACAATCCCAATCCCGTTCACTCCCACTGTACACAATCCCAATCCCGTTCACTCCCACTGTACACAATCCCAATCCCGTTCACTCCCACTGTACACAATCCCAATCCCCTTCCCGTTCACTCCCACTGTACACAATCCCAATCCCATTCACTCCCACTGTACACAATCCCAATCCCGTTCACTCCCACTGTACACAATCCCAATCCCCTTCCCGTTCACTCCCACTGTACACAATCCCAATCCCCTTCCCGTTCACTCCCACTGTACACAATCCCAATCCCCCTCCCGTTCACTCCCACTGTACACAATCCCAAACCCCTTCCCGTTCACTCCCACTGTACACAATCCCAAACCCCTTCCCGTTCACTCCCACTGTACACAATCCCAAACCCCTTCCCGTTCACTCCCACTGTACACAATCCCAATCCCAATCCCGTTCACTCCCACTGTACACAATCCCAAACCCCTTCCCGTTCACTCCCACTGTACACAATCCCAATCCCGTTCACTCCCACTGTACACAATCCCAATCCCATTCACTCCCACTGTACACAATCCCAATCCCGTTCACTCCCACTGTACACAATCCCAATCCCCTTCCCGTTCACTCCCACTGTACACAATCCCAATCCCCTTCCCGTTCACTCCCACTGTACACAATCCCAAACCCCTTCCCATTCACTCCCACTGTACACAATCCCAATCCCGTTCACTCCCACTGTTCACAATCCCAATCCCGTTCACTCCCACTGTACACAATCCCAATCCCCTTCCCGTTCACTCCCACTGTACACAATCCCAATCCCCTTCCCGTTCACTCCCACTGTACACAATCCCAAACCCCTTCCCGTTCACTCCCACTGTACACAATCCCAATCCCCAAACCCCTTCCCGTTCACTCCCACTGTACACAATCCCAAACCCCTTCCCGTTCACTCCCACTGTACACAATCCCAAACCCCTTCCCGTTCACTCCCACTGTACACAATCCCAATCCCGTTCACTCCCACTGTACACAATCCCAAACCCCTTCCCGTTCACTCCCACTGTACACAATCCCAATCCCCTTCCCGTTCACTCCCACTGTACACAATCCCAATCCCCTTCCCGTTCACTCCCACTGTACACAATCCCAATCCCCTTCCCTTCCACTGTTCACAATCCCAAACCCCTTCCCGTTCACTCCCACTGTACACAATCCCAAACCCTTCCCGTTCACTCCCACTGTACACAATCCCAAACCCCTTCCCGTTCACTCCCACTGTACACAATCCCAATCCCCTTCCCGTTCACTCCCACTGTACACAATCCCAATCCCAATCCCGTTCACTCCCACTGTACACAATCCCAATCCCCTTCCCGTTCACTCCCACTGTACACAATCCCAATCCCCTTCCCGTTCACTCCCACTGTACACAATCTCCTTCCCATTCACTCCCACTGTACACAATCCCAATCCCATTCACTCCCACTGTACACAATCCCAATCCCCTTCCCGTTCACTCCCACTGTACACAATCCCAATCCCCTTCCCGTTCACTCCCACTGTACACAATCCCAATCCCCTTCCCGTTCACTCCCACTGTACACAATCTCCTTCCCGTTCACTCCCACTGTACACAATCCCAATCCCCTTCCCGTTCACTCCCACTGTACACAATCCCAATCCCGTTCACTCCCACTGTACACAATCCCCTTCCCGTTCACTCCCACTGTACACAATCCCCTTCCCGTTCACTCCCACTGTACACAATCCCCTTCCCGTTCACTCCCACTGTGTACAAGGCAGCACATTCCTTTCTTGTAGTGGGAAGGGTGTGGTTGCATGGCGGGCCTGGTTATGTGCTGCAGCTTTGCTGGTTTGAGTTCCCGTTGCTGAGCTGCTGTCTGTTCTTGTTTTCCAGGTGGAAGGAGTCTTCCCACAGAAACCAGCACCGATACACAGAGAGCATGAAGATCCTGAAGGAGATGTTTGAGCGGCAGTGAGGATTCTCTCTCCTCCGGATCAGGGCACACCGCTGTCTGCCCTTACACAGAGACCCCCGGCTGGCACCCTGATCCTTACCCAGCCCTGTATGCACACACGGGTCTACTGAGGCAGCTGTGTTATAGCTTTCCATGCCCCCACCCCACACCCTCACAGTGGCATGTTCAGGGAGCAAGTTACTGGGCTGCCTCTGATTGGGGTGTGACTCTTGGTGACTTTCAGATCCGTGGATTAGCCCCTCGGGCTCCTGTACTGTGGTTCCAGCTTCCCCACCTGCTGTGCCGGCCCATATGGGGGGGTAGGTACACGGCCCCTGCAGTGTTGGGGGTTCAGACTTCGAGAGAACAAGGTTCAAATCAGTCAGTTCAGCATCAGAATCATCCAGCCAATACCCTGTGGAAGCCACATGTTGTCTTGGTGCGTGTTCTGTCAGTGTCTGGATGTACTTGACTGTGGGAAGTATGAACATGTCCATGTATCACTGCACCTGTGCCCATGTGTGTGTGTGTGACTGAATATTTGTCTCTATAGGTCAGTGCGTGTGTTTGGCAGTGTCTGCGTGCACCTATCTGTGCGCACACACGTGTGTCATGTCCGTCTGTATCCTCCCCTCTCCAATTGGCTACACCCGTGTCCCTAGCTGGCTGTGCCAAGGTGTGCCTGTTTTGTCCAGTTTCCCGGTGTGTGTGCGTGTGTGTGCGTGCGCGCGCCACTTTACGTGGTCAGATAATGTGGGTCTGTTCCTCACATTCGGCAGGGATCTGATTGGCCTCGATCTCAAATCCCAGAATGGATTCCGTGTCTTGCCACTCTGAGCTCACTCACTGCGAACTAACTCGCCACAGAAGGATTCCTGCCCCTGGAAAATGGTACTTCTCCCAATGATTTATATCTTTGGGCCCAGAATGGTCCGTGGGTCAGACGTTCGTGTTTGAGACGTAGAGTTGTTGTTTCAGGAAATAAACCTCTCTTTCACTGGGCCGTGAGCACGGTGTGGATTTCTTCATCACCAGCCAAATGGCTCTGATACAATCACCACCTCTACCCCCTAACTCAGCCAGCGTTCCTGATCCCTGGGTTAGAGAGAGGGGAAATCAGCCAGCGTTCCTGCTGCTAATCGCAGTCCAGTGATCCCTGGGTTAGAGAGGAAATCAGTTAATTTTGATCCCCACCAGTACTGTATCCCAGTGTTATACAGCGACAGACCCATCCCCACCAGTACTGATGTCCTGTGGTGTGGTTTACTATGTGTTTGGGTAACAGGGAGGGGGTAGGTCTGGTTTGAGGATGTGCATGAGAATGACTTCAACATACTGTGCAAGTGGATTAGAAACGGATGATAAAGTTTCATTTTTACATCAGTTTCCATCTCCAGTATCCCAAAATTCTTCAGAGGTGATAAATCAGTTTGGTAGTGAGGTTACTGCTATAATGAAGGAAACCCACGCGGACACGGGGAGAATGTGCAGACTCAGTCACCCGAGGCTGGAATCGCACCCAGCTCCCTGGCACTGAAGCAGCAGCGCTGCTTGGAGTTTAGAAGGATGAGGGGGGATCTTATGGAGACTTATAAGATAATGCGGGGGCTGGATAGGGTGGAGGCGGAGAGATTCTTTCCACTTAGTAAGGAAGTTAAAACTAGAGGACACAGCCTCAAAATAAAGGGGGGTCGGTTTAAGACAGAGTTGAGGAGGAACTTCTTCTCCCAGAGGGTGGTGAATCTCTGGAATTCTCTGCCCACTGAGGTGGTGGAGGCTACCTCGCTGAATATGTTTAAAGCGCGGATGGATGGATTCCTGATCGGTAAGGGAATTAAGGGTTATGGGGATCAGGCGGGTAAGTGGTACTGATCCACGTCAGATCAGCCATGATCTTATTGAATGGCGGGGCAGGCTCGAGGGGCTAGATGGCCTACTCCTGCTCCTATTTCTTATGTTCTTATGTTCTAACCACTGTGCCCCCGGGAATCGAACCCAGGACCCTGGCGCTGTGAGGCAGCAGTGCTAACCACTGTGCCACCGGGAATCAAACCCGGGACCCTGGCACTGTGAGGCAGCAGTGCTAACCACTGTGTCACCGTGCCCCTGGGAATGGAACCCGGGTCCCTGGCACTGTGAGGCAGCTGCGCTAACCACTGTGTCACCGTGCCCCCGGGAATCGAACCCGGGTCCCTGGCACTGTGAGGCAGCAGCGCTAACCACTGTGTCACCGTGCCCCTGGGAATGGAACCCGGGTCCCTGGCGCTGTGAGGCAGCAGTGCTAACCACTGTGTCACCGTGCCCCCGGGAATCGAACCCGGGTCCCTGGCACTGTGAGGCAGCAGCGCTAACCACTGTGTCACCGTGCCCCTGGGAATGGAACCCGGGTCCCTGGCGCTGTGAGGCAGCAGCGCTAACCACTGTGTCACCGTGCCCCCGGGAATCGAACCCGGGTCCCTGGCGCTGTGAGGCAGCAGCGCTAACCACTGTGTCACCGTGCCCCCGGGAATCGAACCCGGGTCCCTGGCGCTGTGAGGCAGCAGCGCTAACCACTGTGTCACCGTGCCCCCGGGAATCGAACCCGGGTCCCTGGCGCTGTGAGGCAGCAGCGCTAACCACTGTGTCACCGTGCCCCCGGGAATCGAACCCGGGTCCCTGGCGCCGTGAGGCAGCAGCGCTAACCACTGTGTCACCGTGCCCCCGGGAATCGAACCCGGGTCCCTGGCGCTGTGAGGCAGCAGCGCTAACCACTGTGTCACCGTGCCCCCGGGAATGGAACCCGGGTCCCTGGCGCTGTGAGGCAGCAGCGCTAACCACTGTGTCACCGTGCCCCCGGGAATGGAACCCGGGTCCCTGGCGCTGTGAGGCAGCAGCGCTAACCACTGTGTCACCGTGCCCCCGGGAATCGAACCCGGGTCCCTGGCGCTGTGAGGCAGCAGCGCTAACCACTGTGTCACCGTGCACACCTTCAGTAACATAATGCAGTGTTGTTGAACGTGGGTTGGAGTTGTGGAAGAGCTGCAAACACACTGTTGTGATTGGACTGAGTGACAGCTGACTGGAGTCTCCCACGCCAACGTATCCAGGCTGGAAAACACTCGACACAGTTCTATCCATGTACAGTAAGGTCAGGTTCAGACACACGCACACCAGCTTGTGTGTGTGTATACACACACAGATACCTGCAGTTTCTCTCACACCCATCCAAAGGGCACACAGATACCCACCCATCTCCCCCACACTCTCAGCCACACCCACGCCTGGCTCCTTCAACAGCACAAATGAGATTTTACAATCACCGGCATTTTTATATATTTTTAAAACAAAGTGTTAGGAAAAAAAAAGACATTTTAAAAGACAAATCTAAAATCCTGTACACATTTACCCGCCCACTTTTCAGACATTTCCCAGTGATACCTCGAGACAGTCTTTGGTACAATAAATTAAAAAAAAGACAAAAGCTAATTGTCACTATGCTCTGAAACTAATGCTTTTCCATATCCCCTTTTTGTAAAAAGTCCTCCTGCCCCAGAGTCTCTGTGGGAGCTGTACCCCCCCCCCCGCCACACACCGTGTGGGGAACTCAGAGTAGGGGCAATAGGCTGCCTTTAATACTGAACGCTAGCACTGTATTTCCATGTTCCCCATATCTGCCCACACCTCAAGCAGGACGGGGCAACAGATAGAGGCACAGAAGTCTCCAGAAGCTGTGGAAATGGAGATGGGCTGCAGCCAGGAGCTCCACAATTCCATACACACACGCGCACACACACACAAAACCAACTCGAATGAAATAAAGAGAAGTCACTGTAGTGTTAGATTAGGATAGCTGCAGGAACGCAGGAGAGCTGAGGGGAGGATTGGCAGAGAGAGGGAGGATCGACAGGAGGGGCAGGGAGGAGAGATGGAGTGAGAGCGAGGGAGTGAACTAGAGAGATGTGTGTACTCTGACCAATCCAACAGAATACCTTTTACTGATCAGCCAGGAAGAAAAGGAGAGACGACAGAGGCTGTGAGGGACTCCAGAAGCACTGTCCTGTGTCTTTGCACCAGTGTTTGGGAACAGTAAAGATAGCCATGAAATCAGGAGAGGAAAGGCAGAGAGAGGGGGAAAGTAACTGAGGTGAGAGAGATCGAGAGTGAGAGCCTGTCTGAGTGAGAACGAGGGAGAGAGCACCAGATTGAGAGAGAGCCAGAGTGAGAGACAGAGAGCACCAGAGTGAGTGAGAGAGAATGCGAACGAGACAGCTTGAGAGAGAGTGAACCAGATTGAGTGAGAGTGAGCGAGTCAGAGTGAGGAAAGAGAGAGTGTGAGAGAGCTAGTTTGAGAGAGAGCACCAGTGAGAGAGAGTGCCAGAGTCAGGGAAAGTGAGAGAGTGAGCCAGGGTGTTAGAAACAGGGGTGGGAGACCGAGACACAGAGAGAAACCAATTCCTGGATGGACAGGGATCAGAAACTCCACCATTTTCTCAGCAAAACATCCCAACAAAGCCCTTGGAAGCTCTGGCACAGACTATTGAATAAATGAGAGAAAACAAACGTACAGGAGAGCTCAGCTCAGATCAGCAAGTTGCAATGAAATAGTCACTGGCCCTTCACTCGAGCAGGCCCTGCCCTCCTCCCTCCCCACCCTGCCCCCCTCCCTCCCCTCCCCTCCCCACCCTGACCCATGCAGCACTTGATCAATGTTATGGCTTTATTTATTTCCATCTTTTATATAATATATAGAATTTGCTTTTTTTATCTGTGAAGTTCTTATCAGGAAGTGGCTGCTGAGCTTTGCTGGGGACAGAAGGCCATCATGGGCGTGCTGTCTGCTTCACCTCTGGATCCCAGCTGCCTGGAGCCCCTGGAGGTGCTCTCAGTCTCGGGGCATGGGGGGCCAGGCGCCGGGTACAGGCTGTGCACAGGCATGACGGTCCTAGTCCGAAGGTGCAAAGCCGAGGATCCTCGCGGCGTGGAGTCCGGACTCTGGGGGGAGAGGAGGAGGAAGGCGTGGGCAGAGGCAGCAGACTCAGAGGCCAACGGCGGGGAGGCCGACAGCAGCTGGCGATGGTGGTGATGATGGTACTGCTGTGGCACCCTGGCGCTCCCGTGGCGGTACAAGTGCTGCTCGTTACCTTGGAGGTGCGGCTGTGGAGCCCCAGTCATGGGGTGAGGAAGCAGCGGGGGGTACAGGTCGCTGCTGCTTCGTGTTGGTGCGTCTCCGCTGGTCCACAGGCGCAGCTGCTGCTGCTGCTGCATTGAAGGCAGTGGAACCTACAAACAACAGAAAACAGCAACATCAGCAATGACAGAATGGTCAGCTTAACAACCAGGCTCAACCAAAACCACCTGCAAACCACCCTTTCCACATCTCATTCAACCCGGCCCTGTATGCTGCGGTGGGGGGAGCAGGGTCACACATCTCAATTCAGGGCATTAATGGGAACTGGGTTCTACTTAATATTCCCTGGGTTAGAGAGAGAGGGAATCAGCCAGGGTTCCTGCTCCTGATCCCTGTCCAGTGATCCCTGGGTTAGAGAGAGAGGGAATCAGCCAGGGTTCCTGCTCCTGATCACTGTCCAGTGATCCCTGGGTTAGAGAGAGAGGGGAAATCAGCCAGGGTTCCTGCTCCTGATCACTGTGCAGTGATCCCTGGGTTAGAGAGAGAGGGGGAATCAGCCAGGGTTCCTGCTCCTGATCACTGTCCAGTGATCCCTGGGTTAGAGAGAGAGGGGAAATCAGCCAGGGTTCCTGCTCCTGATCCCTGTCCAGTGACCCCTGGGTTAGAGAGAGAGGGGAAATCAGCCAGGGTTCCTGCTCCTGATCACTGTGCAGTGATCCCTGGGTTAGAGAGAGAGGGGAAATCAGCCAGGGTTCCTGCTCCTGATCACTGTGCAGTGATCCCTGGGTTAGAGAGAGAGAGGAAATCAGCCAGGGTTCCTGCTCCTGATCCCTGTCCAGTGATCCCTGGGTTAGAGAGAGAGAGGGGAAATCAGCCAGGGTTCCTGTTCCTGATCACTGTCCAGTGATCCCTGGGTTAGAGAGAGAGGGGGAATCAGCCAGGGATCCTGCTCCTGATCCCTGTGCAGTGATCCCTGGGTTAGAGAGAGAGAGGAAATCAGCCAGGGTTCCTGCTCCTGATCACTGTCCAGTGATCCCTGGGTTAGAGAGAGAGAGGGGAAATCAGCCAGGGTTCCTGCTCCTGATCACTGTCCAGTGATCCCTGGGTTAGCGAGAGTGAGGAAATCAGCCAGGGTTCCTGTTCCTGATCACTGTCCAGTGATCCCTGGGTTAGAGAGAGAGGGGAAATCAGCCAGGGTTCCTGCTCCTGATCACTGTCCAGTGATCCCTGGGTTAGAGAGAGAGGGGAAATCAGCCAGGGTTCCTGCTCCTGATCCCTGTCCAGTGACCCCTGGGTTAGAGAGAGAGGGGAAATCAGCCAGGGTTCCTGCTCCTGATCACTGTCCAGTGATCCCTGGGTTAGAGAGAGAGGGGAAATCAGCCAGGGTTCCTGCTCCTGATCACTGTGCAGTGATCCCTGGGTTAGAGAGAGAGAGGAAATCAGCCAGGGTTCCTGCTCCTGATCCCTGTCCAGTGATCCCTGGGTTAGAGAGAGAGAGGGGAAATCAGCCAGGGTTCCTGTTCCTGATCACTGTCCAGTGATCCCTGGGTTAGAGAGAGAGGGGGAATCAGCCAGGGATCCTGCTCCTGATCCCTGTGCAGTGATCCCTGGGTTAGAGAGAGAGAGGAAATCAGCCAGGGTTCCTGCTCCTGATCACTGTCCAGTGATCCCTGGGTTAGAGAGAGAGAGGGGAAATCAGCCAGGGTTCCTGCTCCTGATCACTGTCCAGTGATCCCTGGGTTAGCGAGAGTGAGGAAATCAGCCAGGGTTCCTGCTCCTGATCCCTGTCCAGTGATCCCTGGGTTAGAGAGAGAGGGGAAATCAGCCAGGGTTCCTGCTCCTGATCACTGTCCAGTGATCCCTGGGTTAGAGAGAGAGGGGAAATCAGCCAGGGTTCCTGCTCCTGATCCCTGTCCAGTGATCCCTGGGTTAGAGAGAGAGGAAATCAGCCAGGGTTCCTGCTCCTGATCCCTGTCCAGTGATCCCTGGGTTAGAGAGAGAGAGGAAATCAGCCAGGGTTCCTGCTCCTGATCACTGTCCAGTGATCCCTGGGTTAGAGAGAGAGAGGAAATCAGCCAGGGTTCCTGCTCCTGATCACTGTCCAGTGATCCCTGGGTTAGAGAGAGAGAGGGGAAATCAGCCAGGGTTCCTGCTCCTGATCCCTGTCCAGTGATCCCTGGGTTAGAGAGAGAGGGGGAATCAGCCAGGGTTCCTGCTCCTGATCCCTGTCCAGTGATCCCTGGGTTAGAGAGAGAGGAAATCAGCCAGGGTTCCTGCTCCTGATCCCTGTCCAGTGATCCCTGGGTTAGAGAGAGAGAGGAAATCAGCCAGGGTTCCTGCTCCTGATCACTGTCCAGTGATCCCTGGGTTAGAGAAAGAGGGGAAATCAGCCAGGGTTCCTGCTCCTGATCACTGTCCAGTGATCCCTGGGTTAGAGAGAGAGGGGAAATCAGCCAGGGTTCCTGCTCCTGATCACTGTCCAGTGATCCCTGGGTTAGAGAGAGAGGGGAAATCAGCCAGGGTTCCTGCTCCTGATCCCTGTCCAGTGATCCCTGGGTTAGAGAGAGAGGAAATCAGCCAGGGTTCCTGCTCCTGATCCCTGTCCAGTGATCCCTGGGTTAGAGAGAGAGGGGAAATCAGCCAGGGTTCCTGCTCCTGATCACTGTCCAGTGATCCCTGGGTTAGAGAGAGAGGAAATCAGCCAGGGTTCCTGCTCCTGATCCCTGTCCAGTGATCCCTGGGTTAGAGAGAGAGGGGAAATCAGCCAGGGTTCCTGCTCCTGATCACTGTCCAGTGATCCCTGGGTTAGAGAGAGAGAGGGGAAATCAGCCAGGGTTCCTGTTCCTGATCACTGTCCAGTGATCCCTGGGTTAGAGAGAGAGGGGAAATCAGCCAGGGTTCCTGCTCCTGATCACTGTCCAGTGATCCCTGGGTTAGCGAGAGTGAGGAAATCAGCCAGGGTTCCTGTTCCTGATCACTGTCCAGTGATCCCTGGGTTAGAGAGAGAGGGGGAATCAGCCAGGGTTCCTGCTCCTGATCACTGTCCAGTGATCCCTGGGTTAGAGAGAGAGGGGAAATCAGCCAGGATTCCTGCTCCTGATCACTGTCCAGTGATCCCTGGGTTAGAGAGAGAGGGGAAATCAGCCAGGGTTTCCTGCTCCTGATCACTGTCCAGTGATCCCTGGGTTAGAGAGGGGGGAAATCAGCCAGGGTTCCTGCTCCTGATCACTGTCCAGAGATCCTTGGGTCAGAGAGAGAGGGGAAATCAGCCAGGGTTCCTGCTCCTGATCACTGTCCAGTGATCCCTGGGTCAGAGAGAGATGGGAAATCAGCCAGGGTTCCTGCTCCTGATCACTGTCAAGTGATCCTTGCTGGTGAGTGCTTCTGAGTTGCTGCGCTGAAGGAAGTGAGGATGGAAATTGTAGCAGCGCTGGTCATAATCTTCCCGTCTTCTCTGACTCCGAGGAGGTGCCAGAGGACTGGAGAATTGCAAAGGTTATGCCCTTGTTAAAAATAGATTATAAAGATAAGCTCAACAATTACAGAGCAGTCAGTTTCACATCAGTGGTGGGAAAACTCCCAGAAACAATTCTTCAGGAATTAGGAATCACATTGAAAAATGTGGGATTGGGAAGAGCCAGCATGGATTTCTAAAGGGGAAATTGTGTCTCTCTAACTTGCTGGAGTGTTTTGTGGGAGGTGACAAGAGGAGGTTGATGAGGGTAATGCTGTGGATGTGGTGTATATAGACTTTCGGAAGGCATTCAATACAGTGCCACACAACAGGCTTTTGAGAAAAGTTACAGCTCATGGAATAAAAGGGACAGCAGCAACATGGACTCAAAATCAGCTGAATAACAGGAGCAGAGAGTAAGGGCCAGTGGATATTTTTCAGGCTGAAGGAAGGTTTGTATTGGAGTTTCCCAGGGGTCGGTACTGGGGCCCCTGTTTTTCCTGATACATATTAATGATCTCGATCTTGCTGTGCAGGGCACAGTTTCAAAGTTTGCAGATGCCACAAAACTTGGAAATATTGTAAACTGAGAGGAGGACTGTGTAGAACTTCCAAAGGATGGAGACAGGTTGGGGGAGTGGGTGGACAGGCGGCCGATAACTTTCAATGTGGAGAAGTGTGAGGTGATGCATTCTGGGAGGAAGAGCATGGAGAGAAAACATAAAATAGAGGGTAAAATTCTCAGAGGGGGCGGGAGCAGAGGGAGCTGGGGGTATCTGTGCAGAGACCAGTGTCGGTGGGACAGGGGGAGAGAGCAGTTAATGATGCAGATAGTATTCTGGGATTTATTAACGGGCACAGAGAACAGGAGCCAGGAGGTTGTGCTGAACTTATACAAGACACTGGTCAGAGCTCAGCGGGAATATTGTGCACAGTTCTGGGCGCCGCGCTATAGGAAGGATAGAACATCGAACATAGAAAAAATACAGCACAAACAGGCCCTTCGGCCCACAAGTTGTCACAGTACTTGCAACAGCATCAGGATGAGACTCCAGCCATGCTCAGTGAAGCTGCAGGAATCCCGCTCCCGCTCCCACCTACTGGAGATGGCGGAGTAAAGCAGGAAACTCCACAATGACAGCACGACCTTCTTCAGAGTCCACACACCATCCCCTGCCTCTTCTCTCATTTAGTGGCCCTGCGTCCTTTTCCAAAGGTGGATTCTTCAGCTGTAGGAGGTTGGAGTAGGGGGGAGACGAGGGGGGCAATGGACTCTTGACAATCCTTACAAAGACACAGCGATGAAACAAACTTCATGCAAGGGAACAACACGGCCCCAGGAAGCTGGGCAACACAGTGGGCACAGCAGCACACTGGCACAGCGGGTCACAGCGTTAGCCATTAGCTGGAGCCCGTACATGGGGAGAATAAGACACAGGCAGACGTGCGCACATACACACAGATATACACACAAGTAGATATATATATATATATGCACACACACACACACACAGATATACACACGCACACAGATATACACACAAATATATATATATATGCACACACACACACAGATATACACACACAGATATACACACACACACAGATATACACACATATATATATATATGCACACACACACAGATATACACACGCACAGATATACACACGCACAGAGATATACACACACACAGATATACACACACATATATATATATATATGCACACACACACAGATATACACACGCACAGATATACACACGCACAGATATACACACGCACACAGATATACACACAAATATATATATATATATATACACACACACACACACAGATATACACACAGATATACACACACACAGATATACACACACAGATATACACACACAGATATACACACACAGATATACACACACAGATATACACACACAGATATACACACAAATATATATATATATATATGCACACACACACACAGATATACACACACACAGATATACACACGCACACACACAGATATACACACGCACACAAACAGATATACACACGCACGCAAACAGATATACACACACACACGCACACAAACAGATATACACACGCACAAACAGATATACACACACACACACAAACAGATATACACACACACACAAACAGATATTCACACGCACAAACAGATATTCACACGCACAAACAGATATTCACACGCACAAACAGATATACACACACACACAGATATACACACACACACACACAGATATACACACACACACACACAGATATACACACACACACACAGATATACACACACACACAGATATACACACACACACAGATATACACACACACACAGATATACACACACACACAGATATACACACACACACAGATATACACACACACACAGATATACACACACACACACACAGATATACACACACACACAGATATACACACACACACAGATATACACACACAGATATACACACACACAGATATACACACACACACAGATATACACACACACAGATATACACACACACACAGATATACACACACACACAGATATACACACACACACAGATATACACACGCACAGATATACACACGCACAGATATACACACACACACACAAACAGATATACACACGCACACACAAACAGATATACACACGCACACACAAACAGATATACACACGCACACACACACACACACACAAACAGATATACACACACACAAACAGATATACACATGCACACACACACACACATATACACACACATCAGTCACATAGGTCACAATCACCAGCTTTACAAATAAGATAAAAGATGGGCAGTCACTGAAAAACGTGACACGTAGCCTGCACTCTGCACAATACTTTACCTCTTCAACAACCAACTAAAGAATACAGCCAAGATGTCCGAAATGAAGCAAAGAAAACACACAAGAGTTACTTCTGAAGACAGTGAGTGTCGGGAGGGAGGAAGGCCCGGATCTTCCTGAAGAAAAGAACTGCATGTCAGTCTGGGAGCAGGCTTCTCCTCCATTGCCGTGAATGGGATCCAGGAAACTGGCAGGGTGTCTTCACCATGTCGGACAGACTGTGCTGCGTTCAGACCAGGAGCTTTTTGACTATCATTGGCTTGTGACCCTCCCAATTCCCCAACATGCACTGATCAATAGCTAGGTCACTGAATGGAGAGGTTCGGAGACCCCGTACCTGTGGACTGTGCATTTCATAGTCCGTGTGAACCTCGGTGCTGTTGAAGTATCGGTTGGTGTACCGCTGATTCCGGGTCTCACTCGAAGAGCCGCTGGAGCCACCTGGGAGTAGGAACGGTCAACGGTTAGAAGTGGAGACCCCAGGAGCAGGGACTCGATTGGGTGGAGGGGTAATGGTGAAAGAGTGAGGGAGACACAATCAAACAGGGAGATAGAAAGCACACAGAGACACTGCAGGTACAAAACACAAGCAGCTGACAACAGCAGCATGGAAAAGGAGCAAGACATTCAAATAGTTACACAGGCCACGGAACAGGACCAACACTCTGGACAAAAACCATAACCAATCCCCCAACTCCGACTGGAAATGGAACAAAATCAAAGCAGCAGCAAACATCAAACCCATCCAGGAGCGCAGAGTGACAAATAACCCATTAGAACACACAGCACACGGTATGGTGCCCCACTGTTATACAGCAATAGCCCCGTCCCCACCAGTACTGTACCCCAGTGTTATACAGTGACAGACCCATCCCCACCAGTACTGTGCCCCAGTGTTATACAGTGACAGACCCATCCCCACCAGTACTGTGCCCCAGTGTTATACAGCAATAGCCCCGTCCCCACCAGTACTGTGCCCCAGTGTTATCCAGCGATAGCCCCATCCCCACCAGTACTGTACCCCAGTGTTATACAGTGACAGACCCATCCCCACCAGTACTGTGCCCCAGTGTTATACAGCAATAGCCCCGTCCCCACCAGTACTGTGCCCCAGTGTTATCCAGCGATAGCCCCATCCCCACCAGTACTGTACCCCAGAGTTATACAGTGACAGACCCATCCCCACCAGTACTGTGCCCCAGTGTTATACAGTGACAGACCCATCCCCACCAGTACTGTGCCCCAGTGTTATACAGCGATAGCCCCGTCCCCACCAGTACTGTACCCCAGTGTTATACAGTGACAGACCCATCCCCACCAGTACTGTGCCCCAGTGTTATACAGTGACAGACCCATCCCCACCAGTACTGTGCCCCAGTGTTATACAGCAATAGCCCCGTCCCCACCAGTACTGTACCCCAGTGTTATCCAGCGATATCCCCGTCCCCACCAGTACTGTACCCCAGTGTTATACAGCAATAGCCCCGTCCCCACCAGTACTGTGCCCCAGTGTTATCCAGCGATAGCCCCATCCCCACCAGTACTGTACCCCAGAGTTATACAGTGACAGACCCATCCCCACCAGTACTGTACCCCAGTGTTATCCAGCGATAGCCCCATCCCCACCAGTACTGTACCCCAGTGTTATACAGTGACAGACCCATCCCCACCAGTACTGTGCCCCAGTGTTATACAGTGACAGACCCATCCCCACCAGTACTGTGCCCCAGTGTTATACAGTGACAGACCCATCCCCACCAGTACTGTGCCCCAGTGTTATACAGCAATAGCCCCGTCCCCACCAGTACTGTACCCCAGTGTTATCCAGCGATAGCCCCATCCCCACCAGTACTGTACCCCAGTGTTATACAGCAATAGCCCCGTCCCCACCAGTACTGTACCCCAGTGTTATCCAGCGATAGCCCCATCCCCACCAGTACTGTGCCCCAGTGTTATCCAGCGATAGCCCCATCCCCACCAGTACTGTGCCCCAGTGTTATCCAGCGATAGCCCCATCCCCACCAGCACTGTACCCCAGTGTTATCCAGCGATAGCCCCATCCCCACCAGTACTGTGCCCCAGTGTTATCCAGCGATAGCCCCATCCCCACCAGTACTGTGCCCCAGTGTTATCCAGCGATAGCCCCATCCCCACCAGTACTGTGCCCCAGTGTTATCCAGCGATAGCCCCGTCCCCACCAGTACTGTACCCCAGTGTTATCCAGCGATAGCCCCATCCCCACCAGTACTGTACCCCAGTGTTATCCAGCGATAGCCCCGTCCCCACCAGTACTGTGCCCCAGTGTTATCCAGCGATAGCCCCATCCCCACCAGTACTGTACCCCAGTGTTATACAGCGATAGCCCCGTCCCCACCAGTACTGTACCCCAGTGTTATACAGTGACAGACCCGTCCCCACCAGTACTGTACCCCAGTGTTATACAGCGATATCCCCGTCCCCACCAGTACTGTACCCCAGTGTTATACAGCGATAGCCCCGTCCCCACCAGTACTGTACCCCAGTGTTATCCAGCGATAGCCCCATCCCCACCAGTACTGTGCCCCAGTGTTATCCAGCGATAGCCCCATCCCCACCAGTACTGTGCCCCAGTGTTATCCAGCGATAGCCCCATCCCCACCAGTACTGTGCCCCAGTGTTATCCAGCGATAGCCCCGTCCCCACCAGTACTGTACCCCAGTGTTATCCAGCGATAGCCCCATCCCCACCAGTACTGTACCCCAGTGTTATCCAGCGATAGCCCCGTCCCCACCAGTACTGTGCCCCAGTGTTATCCAGCGATAGCCCCATCCCCACCAGTACTGTACCCCAGTGTTATACAGCGATAGCCCCGTCCCCACCAGTACTGTACCCCAGTGTTATACAGCGATAGCCCCGTCCCCACCAGTACTGTACCCCAGTGTTATACAGCGATATCCCCGTCCCCACCAGTACTGTACCCCAGTGTTATACAGCAATAGCCCCGTCCCCACCAGTACTGTACCCCAGTGTTACACAGTGACAGACCCGTCCCCACCAGTACTGTACCCCAGTGTTATCCAGCGATAGCCCCGTCCCCACCAGTACTGTACCCCAGTGTTATACAGCGATAGCCCCGTCCCCACCAGTACTGTACCCCAGTGTTATACAGTGACAGACCCGTCCCCACCAGTACTGTACCCCAGTGTTATAGTGACAGACCCAACCCCACCAGTACTGTACCCCAGTGTTATAGTGACAGACACTGCCCCACCAGTACTGTACCCCAGTGTTATACAGTGACAGACCCATCCCCATCAGGACTGTACCCCAGTGTTATACAGCGATAGCCCCGTCCCCACCAGTACTGTACCCCAGTGTTATACAGCGATAGCCCCGTCCCCACCAGTACTGTACCCCAGTGTTATACAGCGATAGCCCCGTCCCCACCAGTTCTGTACCTCACTGTTATACAGCGATAGCCCCGTCCCCACCAGTACTGTACCCCAGTGTTATACAGCGATAGCCCCGTCCCCACCAGTACTGTACCCCACTGTTATACAGCGATAGCCCCGTCCCCACCAGTACTGTACCCCAGTGTTATACAGCGATAGCCCCGTCCCCACCAGTACTGTACCCCAGTGTTATACAGCGATAGCCCCGTCCCCACCAGTACTGTACCCCAGTGTTATACAGTGACAGACCCGTCCCCATCAGTACTGTACCCCAGTGTTATAGTGACAGACCCAACCCCACCAGTACTGTACCCCAGTGTTATACAGTGACAGACCCATCCCCACCAGTACTGTACCCCAGTGTTATAGTGACAGACACTGCCCCACCAGTACTGTACCCCAGTGTTATACAGTGACAGACCCATCCCCATCAGGACTGTACCCCAGTGTTATACAGCGATAGCCCCGTCCCCACCAGTACTGTACCCCAGTGTTATACAGCGATAGCCCCGTCCCCACCAGTACTGTACCCCAGTGTTATACAGCGATAGCCCCGTCCCCACCAGTACTGTACCCCAGTGTTATACAGCGATATCCCCGTCCCCACCAGTACTGTACCCCAGTGTTATACAGCGATATCCCCGTCCCCACCAGTACTGTACCCCAGTGTTATACAGCGACAGACCCGTCCCCACCAGTACTGTACCCCAGTGTTATCCAGCGATAGCCCCGTCCCCACCAGTACTGTACCCCAGTGTTATACAGCGATAGCCCCGTCCCCACCAGCACTGTACCCCAGTGTTCTCCAACGATAGCCCCGTCCCCACCAGTACTGTACCCCAGTGTTATCCAGCGATAGCCCCGTCCCCACCAGTACTGTACCCCAGAGTTATACAGCGATAGCCCCGTCCCCACCAGCACTGTACCCCAGTGTTATCCAGCGATAGCCCTGTCCCCACCAGTACTGTACCCCAGTGTTATACAGCGATAGCCCCGTCCCCACCAGCACTGTACCCCAGTGTTATACAGCGATAGCCCCGTCCCCACCAGTACTGTACCCCAGTGTTATACAGCGATAGCCCCGTCCCCACCAGCACTGTACCCCAGTGTTATACAGTGACAGACCCGCCCCCACCAGTACTGTACCCCAGTGTTATCCAGCGATAGCCCTGTCCCCACCAGTACTGTATCCCAGTGTTATACAGCAACAGACCCCTCCCCACCAGTACTGTATCCCAGTGTTATACAGCGACAGATCCATCCCACCAGTGCTGTACCCCAGTGTTACACAGTGACAGACACGTCCCCACCAGCACTGTACCCCAGTGTTATACAGCGATAGCCCCGTCCCCATCAGCACTGTACCAGTGTTATACAGCAATAGCCCCGTCCCCACCAGTACTGTACCCCAGTGTTATCCAGCGATAGCCCCATCCCCACCAGTACTGTGCCCCAGTGTTATCCAGCGATAGCCCCATCCCCACCAGTACTGTGCCCCAGTGTTATCCAGCGATAGCCCCATCCCCACCAGTACTGTACCCCAGTGTTATCCAGCGATAGCCCCGTCCCCACCAGTACTGTGCCCCAGTGTTATCCAGCGATAGCCCCATCCCCACCAGTACTGTACCCCAGTGTTATACAGCGATAGCCCCGTCCCCACCAGTACTGTACCCCAGTGTTATACAGTGACAGACCCATCCCCACCAGTACTGTACCCCAGTGTTATACAGCGATAGCCCCGTCCCCACCAGTACTGTACCCCAGTGTTATACAGCGATATCCCCGTCCCCACCAGTACTGTACCCCAGTGTTATACAGCAATAGCCCCGTCCCCACCAGTACTGTACCCCAGTGTTATACAGCGACAGACCCATCCCCACCAGTACTGTACCCCAGTGTTATACAGCGATAGCCCCGTCCCCACCAGTACTGTACCCCAGTGTTATCCAGCGATAGCCCCATCCCCACCAGTACTGTGCCCCAGTGTTATCCAGCGATAGCCCCATCCCCACCAGTACTGTACCCCAGTGTTATACAGCGATAGCCCCGTCCCCACCAGTACTGTACCCCAGTGTTATACAGCAATAGCCCCGTCCCCACCAGTACTGTACCCCAGTGTTACACAGTGACAGACCCGTCCCCACCAGTACTGTACCCCAGTGTTATCCAGCGATAGCCCCGTCCCCACCAGTACTGTACCCCAGTGTTATACAGCGATAGCCCCGTCCCCACCAGTACTGTACCCCAGTGTTATACAGTGACAGACCCGTCCCCACCAGTACTGTACCCCAGTGTTATAGTGACAGACCCAACCCCACCAGTACTGTACCCCAGTGTTATAGTGACAGACACTGCCCCACCAGTACTGTACCCCAGTGTTATACAGTGACAGACCCATCCCCATCAGGACTGTACCCCAGTGTTATACAGCGATAGCCCCGTCCCCACCAGTACTGTACCCCAGTGTTATACAGCGATAGCCCCGTCCCCACCAGTACTGTACCCCAGTGTTATACAGCGATAGCCCCGTCCCCACCAGTTCTGTACCTCACTGTTATACAGCGATAGCCCCGTCCCCACCAGTACTGTACCCCAGTGTTATACAGCGATAGCCCCGTCCCCACCAGTACTGTACCCCACTGTTATACAGCGATAGCCCCGTCCCCACCAGTACTGTACCCCAGTGTTATACAGCGATAGCCCCGTCCCCACCAGTACTGTACCCCAGTGTTATACAGCGATAGCCCCGTCCCCACCAGTACTGTACCCCAGTGTTATACAGTGACAGACCCGTCCCCATCAGTACTGTACCCCAGTGTTATAGTGACAGACCCAACCCCACCAGTACTGTACCCCAGTGTTATAGTGACAGACACTGCCCCACCAGTACTGTACCCCAGTGTTATACAGTGACAGACCCATCCCCATCAGGACTGTACCCCAGTGTTATACAGCGATAGCCCCGTCCCCACCAGTACTGTACCCCAGTGTTATACAGCGATAGCCCCGTCCCCACCAGTACTGTACCCCAGTGTTATACAGCGATAGCCCCGTCCCCACCAGTACTGTACCCCAGTGTTATACAGCGATATCCCCGTCCCCACCAGTACTGTACCCCAGTGTTATACAGCGATATCCCCGTCCCCACCAGTACTGTACCCCAGTGT
Organism: Mustelus asterias; assembly: GCF_964213995.1. NCBI lineage: Eukaryota > Metazoa > Chordata > Chondrichthyes > Carcharhiniformes > Triakidae > Mustelus > Mustelus asterias. The sequence continues at coordinate 63,789 of NW_027591298.1, read as the reverse complement.
TATACAGCGACAGACCCGTCCCCACCAGTACTGTACCCCAGTGTTATCCAGCGATAGCCCCGTCCCCACCAGTACTGTACCCCAGTGTTATACAGCGATAGCCCCGTCCCCACCAGCACTGTACCCCAGTGTTCTCCAACGATAGCCCCGTCCCCACCAGTACTGTACCCCAGTGTTATCCAGCGATAGCCCCGTCCCCACCAGTACTGTACCCCAGAGTTATACAGCGATAGCCCCGTCCCCACCAGCACTGTACCCCAGTGTTATCCAGCGATAGCCCTGTCCCCACCAGTACTGTACCCCAGTGTTATACAGCGATAGCCCCGTCCCCACCAGCACTGTACCCCAGTGTTATACAGCGATAGCCCCGTCCCCACCAGTACTGTACCCCAGTGTTATACAGCGATAGCCCCGTCCCCACCAGCACTGTACCCCAGTGTTATACAGTGACAGACCCGCCCCCACCAGTACTGTACCCCAGTGTTATCCAGCGATAGCCCTGTCCCCACCAGTACTGTATCCCAGTGTTATACAGCAACAGACCCCTCCCCACCAGTACTGTATCCCAGTGTTATACAGCGACAGATCCATCCCACCAGTGCTGTACCCCAGTGTTACACAGTGACAGACACGTCCCCACCAGCACTGTACCCCAGTGTTATACAGCGATAGCCCCGTCCCCATCAGCACTGTACCAGTGTTATCCAGCGAGAGCCCTGTCCCCACCAGTACTGTACCCCAGTGTTATATAGCGACAGACCCCTCCCCATCAGTACTGTACCCCAGTGTTATACAGCGACAGACCCATCCCCACCAGTACTGTACCCCAGTGTTATACAGCGACAGACCCGTCCCCACCAGTACTGTACCCCAGTGTTATACAGTGACAGACCCATCCCCACCAGTACTGTACCCCAGTGTTATACAGTGACAAGCCCGTCCCCACCAGTACTGTACCCGTGTTATACAGCGAGAGCCCTGTCCCCACCAGTACTGTACCCCAGTGTTATACAGCGACAGACCCGTCCCCACCAGTACTGTACCCCTGTGTTATACAGCGATAGCCCCGTCCCCATCAGTACTGTACCCCAGTGTTATACAGCGACAGACCCGTCCCCACCAGTACTGTTCCCCAGTGTTATACAGCGACAGACCCGTCCCCACCAGTACTGTACCCGAGTGTTATACAGTGACAGACCCTCCCCACCAGTACTGTACCCCAGTGTTAAACAGTGACAGACCCGTCCCCACCAGTGCTGTAACCCAGTGTTATACAGTGACAGAACCCTCCCCACCAGTAATGTACCCCAGTGCTATACAGCGACCGACCCGTCCCCACCAGTACCGTACTCCAGTGTTATACAGTGACAGACCCATCCCCACCAGTATCGTACCCGAGTGTTACACAGGGACAGACCCGTCCCCACCAGCACTGTACCCCAGTGTTATACAATGACAGTCCCGTCCCCACCAGTACTGTACCCTAGTGTTATAGTGACAGACCCGTCCGCAGTACTGTACCCGTGTTACACAGCGACAGACCCGTCCCCATCAGTACTGTACCCCAGTGTTATACAGCGACAGACCCGTACCCAACAGTACTGTATCCCAGTGTTATACAGTGACAGACCCGTCCCCACCAGCACTGCACGCCAGTGTTATACAGAGACAGACCCGTCCCCACCAGGGCAGTACCCCAGTGTTACACAGTGACAGACCCGTCCCCATCAGTACTGTACCCCAGTGTTGCACAGTGACAGACCCGTCCCAACCAGTACTGTACCCCAGTCTTATACAGTGATAGACCGATTCTCACCAGTACTGTACCCCAGTGTTATACAGCAACAGACCCGTCCCCATCAGTACTGTACCCCAGTGTTATACAGTGACAGACCTGTCCCCACAGTACTGAAACCCAGTGTAACACAGTGACAGACCCGTCCCCACCAGTATTGTACGCCAGTGTTATACAGAGACAGACCCATCTCCGCCAGTACTGTAACCCAGTGTTATACAGTGACAGACCCGTCCCCATCAGTACTGTACCCCAGTGTTATACAGCTACAGACCCGTCCCCATCAGTACTGTTCCCCCGTGTTATACAGTGACAGACCCGTCCCCACCAGTACTGTACCCCAGTGTTATACAGCGACAGACCTGTCCCTACCAGCTCTGTATCCAGTGTTGTACAGTGATAGGCCCGTCCCCACCAATACTGTACCCCAGTGTTAAAAAGCGATAAATCTGCCCCCACCAGTACTGTACCCCAGTGTTATACAGTGACAGACCCGTCCCCACCAGTACTGTACCCCAGTGTTATACAGTGACAGACCCGTCCCCACCAGTACTGTACCCCAGTGTTATACAGTGACAGACCCGTCCCCACCAGTACTGTACCCCAGTGTTATACAGGGACAGGCCCGTCCCCCCAGTACTGTACCCGTGTTAAAAAGCGATAAATCTGCCCCCACCAGTACTGTACCCCAGTGTTATACAGTGACAGACCCGTCCCCACCAGTACTGTACCCCAGTGTTAGACAGCGACAGACCCCTCCCCACCAGTACTGTACCCCAGTGTTATACAGGGACAGGCCCGTCCCCACCAGTACTGTACCCCAGAGTTATACAGTGACAGGCCCGTCCCCACCAGTACCGTACCCCAGTGTTATACAGTGACAGACCCATCTCCACCAGTACTGTACCCCAGTGTTATACAGTGACAGACCCATGTCCACCAGTACTGTACCCGTGTTACACAGTGACAGTCCCATCCGCACCAGTACTGTACCCCAGTAGTATACAGCGATCGATCCGTCCCCCTCAGTACTGTACCCCAGTGTTATACAGCAACAGATCCGTCCCCACCGGTCCTGCACCTCAGTGTTATACAGAGACAGACCCATCCCCACCAGTACTGTGCCCCAGTGTTATACAGTGACAGACGCGTCCCCACCCGTACAGTACCCGTGTTATACAGTGACAGACCCGTCCACACCAAAGAACAAAGACCAGTACAGCACAGGAAACAGGCCCTTCGGCCCTCCAAGCCTGTGCCGCTCATTGGTCCAACTAGGCCATTCGTTTGTATCTCTCCATTCCCAGACTGCTCATGTGACTATCCAGGTAAGTGTTCAACGATGTCAGCGTGTCTGCCTCCATCACCCTACTTGGCAGCGCATTCCAGGCCCCCACCACCCTCTGTGTAAAAAACGTCCCTCTAATATCTGAGTTATACCTCGCCCCTCTCACCTTGAGTCCGTGACCCCTCGTGATCGTCACCTCCGACCTGGGAAAGGCTTCCCACTGTTCACCCTATCTATACCCTTCATAATCTTGTACACCTCTATTAGGTCTCCCCTCATTCTCTGTCTTTCCAGGGAGAACAAGCCCAGTTTACCCAATCTCTCCTCATAGCTAAGACCCTCCATACCAGGCAACATCCTGGTAAACCTTCTCTGCACTCTCTCTCACGCCTCCATGTCCTTCTGGTAGTGCGGCGACCAGAACTGGACGCAGTACTCCAAATGTGGCCTAACCAGCGTTCTATACAGCTGCATCATCAGACTCCAGCTTTTATACTCTATACCCCGTCCTATAAAGGCAAGCATACCATATGCCTTCTTCACCACCTTCTCCACCTGTGTTGCCACCTTCAAGGATTTGTGGACTTGCACACCTAGGTCCCTCTGTGTTTCTATACTCCTGATGACTCTGCCATTTATTGTATAACTCCTCCCTACATTAGTTCTTCCAAAATGCATCACTTCGCATTTATCTGGATTAAATTCCATCTGCCATTTCTCCGCCCAATTTTCCAGCCTATCTATATCCTGCTGTATTGTCCGACAATGTTCATCGCTATCCGCAATTCCAGCCATCTTCGTGTCATCCGCAAACTTGCTGATAACACCAGTTACACCTTCTTCCAAATCATTTATATATATCACAAATAGCAGAGGTCCCAGTACAGAGCCCTGCGGAACACCACTGGTCACAGACCTCCAGCCGGAAAAAGACCCTTCGACTGCTACCCTCTGCCTCCTGTGGCCAAGCCAGTTTTCTACCCATCTAGCCACTTCTCCTTGTATCCCATGAGCCTTAACCTTCTTAACCAACCTGCCATGAGCGACTTTGTCAAATGCCTTACTGAAATCCATATAGACGAAATCCACGGCCCTTCCTTCGTCAACCGTTTTTGTCACTTCCTCAAAATACTCCACCAAATTTGTAAGGCACAACCTCCCTCTTACAAAACCATGCCGTCTGTCACTAATGAGATTGTTCCGTTCTAAATGCGCATACATCCTGTCTCTAAGAATCCTCTCCAACAACTTCCCTACCACGGACGTCAAGCTCACTGGCCTATAATTACGCAGGTTATCCCTGCTACCCTTCTTAAATAATGGTACCACATTCGCTATCCTCCAATCCTCCAACCTGTGTCCAATGAAGAGACAAAGATTTCCGTCAGAGGCCCAGCAATTACATCTCTTGTCTCCCTGAGCAGTCGAGGATAGATGCCATCAGGCCCTGGGGATTTGTCAGTTTTAATGTTCCCTAAAAAACCTAACACTTCCTCCCTTGTAATGGAGATTCTCTCTAACGGGTCAACACCTCCCTCTGAGACACTCCCAGTTAACAAGTCCCTCTCCTTTGTGAAAACCGATGCAAAGTATTCATTTAGGATCTCCCCTTTTCTCTTAGGTTCAAAGCATAATTCCCCTCTGTCCCTGAGAGGTCCGACTTTTTCCCTGACAACTCTTTTGTTCCTAACATATGAATAAAATGCCTCAGGATTCTCCTTAATCCTATCTGCCAAGAACAGTTCGTGACCTCTTTTTGCCCTTCTAACTCCCCGTTTGAGTTCTTTCCTACTCTCTCTATTCCTCCAGAGCTCCATCTGTTTTCAGTTGCCTGGACCTAACGTACGCCTCCCTTTTTTTTTTGACCAGTCCCTCAATTTCCCTGGTTATCCACGGCTCTCGAATCCTACCTTTCCGATCCTTCCTTCTTACAGGCACATGCCTGTCCTGCAGCCTTATCAACTGTTCCTTAAAAGACTCCCACATGCCAGACGTGGACTTACCCCCGAACAGCCTCTCCCCATCAACGGCCACCAATTCCTGCCTAATCCGGCTATAGTTAGCCTTCCCCCAATTTAGCACCCTACCCTTAGGACAACACTCGTCCTTGTCCATTACTATCCTAAAGTTAACAGAGTTGTGGTCACTATTTGCCACATGTTCCCCTACCGAAACTTTGACGACCTGACCGGGCTCATTTCCCAGAACTAGATCCAGTATAGCCCCCTCTCTAGTTGGGCTATCTACATACTGTTCCAAAGAACCTTCCAGTACGCATTTTACAAATTCCTCCCCGTCCAGACGCCCAGCCCTAAGCACTTTCCGGTCTATACCAGGGAAATTGAAGTCTCCCACTACAACAACCCTATTTTTTCTGCACTTATCCAGAATCTCCTGACATATCCGTTCCTCCACTTCCCGTGGGCTGTTGGGTGGCCTGTAGTATACCCCCAGCATAGTGATTGCACCTTTCCTGTTTCTGAGCTCCACCCACATTACATGACCCCTCTAAGTTGTCCACCCTCTGCACCGTTGTAATATGCTCCCTAACTAATACCGCTACTCCCCCATCTTTTTTAGCCCCTCCTCTGTCTCGCCTAAAACACTTATACCCCGGAATATTCAGCTGCCAGTCCTGTCCTTTTAACCATGCCTCCGTCACCGCAACCACATCCAAATTCCGCGTAAGCATTAAGGCCCTAAGTTCGTCTGTTTTACCCGTTACGCTCCTCGCATTGAAGCAGATGCACTCCAGACCTCCAGGCCCACTCAGGTCATCCTGCTCCAGAATGCTCCTCTTCTTAGCTAGCTTTGACCTGGCCCCCAGCTCGACCCCAGCCTCAGTATTTACTGACCTACTGTTTTGATCCCCACCCCCCTGCCACACTAGTTTAAACCCTGCCGAAACACTCTCGCAAAACTCCCAGCCAGGATATTTGTGCCCTTCCAGTTAAGGTGTAACCCATCCTTTCCGTACAGGTGCCATCCTCTTATGAAGACTTCCCAATGATCGATGAATTTGAAACCTTCCCTCTTGCACCAGTCCTTTAGCCACGTGTTCAATTGTAGAATCTCCTGGTTCCTGGCCTCACTAGCACTAGGCACTGGGAGCAGTCCAGAGATTGCTACCCTAGAGGCCTTATTTTTTAGCCTAGCACCCATCTCCCTGAATTGCTCTCGTATGACCCCCCCTGCTCTTTCTACCTACGTCATTTTCACCAATGTGTACAATTACATCTGTTTGATTACCTTCCCTTTTTAATATGCTTCCTACCCTCTCGGAGACATCCAGTACCCCGGCACCAGGGAGGCAGACTACCATCCTGGATTCTCGTTCGCACCCACAGAACCGCCTGTCCGTGCCTCTAACCATCGCATCCCCCACCACTATTTCTCTCCGAATCCCCTTCTTTCCCTTCTGGGCCTCTGAGCCTGTCTCTGGGCAGGCGGTCTGGTCTTCGTGGCTTACCCCTGGAGAGATCCCTCTCCACAGAATCCAAAACAATATACCTATTTTGGAGGGTAACCACAGGGGATCCCTCCACTGACTGCTCACTCCCTTCCCCTCTCCCATCTGTTGCCCAGCCCTTAGTATTATGGGAGACTGCCACTGGGGTACTTTCTGGTACATTACCCTTCTGACTTTTACCCTTCCTAACTGTGACCCACTTGTCTTCCTTCTGAGGCCCCGGTGTGACTACCTGCTTATTATCTCATTTTCCCTAACTAAACTGAGGCCATCGAGCCACAGCTCCAGCTCCCTTACACGGTCCCGCAGGAGTTGCAGTTCCATGCATCTGGCACACTTATGGACCACCGGGAGGCAAGTCGATTCCAGGAACTCCCACATCCCACACCGAATGCAGCAATCTGGCCTCTCACTCATACCTGCCATTTCCTTTGTAGTTTTGGATTAAAAAAAACGTTCCTTGCCTCCGCCTGTTTTCGCCAAAGCCCTCGGAGCCAAAGCCCTCGGAGCCAAAGCCCTCGGAGCCAAAGCCCTCGGAGCCAAAGCCCTCGGAGCAAAAGCCCTCGGAGCAAAAGCCCTCGGAGCAAAAGCCCTCGGAGCAAAAGCCCTCGGAGCAAAAGCCCTCGGAGCCAAAGCCCTCGGAGCCAAAGCCCTCGGAGCCAAAGCCCTCGGAGCCAAAGCCCTCGGAGCCAAAGCCCTCGGAGCCAAAGCCCTCGGAGCCAAAGCCCTCGGAGCCAAAGCCCTCGGAGCCAAAGCCCTCGGAGCCAAAGCCCTCGGAGCCAAAGCCCTCGGAGCCAAAGCCCTCGGAGCCAAAGCCCTCGGAGCCAAAGCCCTCGGAGCCAAAGCCCTCGGAGCCAAAGCCCTCGGAGCCAAAGCCCTCGGAGCCAAAGCCCTCGGAGCCAAAGCCCTCGGAGCCAAAGCCCTCGGAGCCAAAGCCCTCGGAGCCAAAGCCCTCGGAGCCAAAGCCCTCGGAGCCAAAGCCCTCGGAGCCAAAGCCCTCACTCTGCTCCCTACTCACTCCGCTGCCCGCTCAGAAGTGCGTATATAACCCGTCTGTTATATAGTGACAGATCCGTCCCCACCAGTACTGTACCGCAGTGTTATACAGTGACAGACCCGTCCCCACCAGTACTGTACCCCAGTGTTATACAGTGACAAACCCGTCCCCACCAGTACTGTACCCCAGTGTTATACAGTGACAAACCCGTCCCCACCAGTACTGTACCCCAGTGTGATACAGTGACAGACCCGTCCCCACCAGGACTGTACCCCAGTGTTATACAGCGACCGACCCGTCCCCACCAGTACTGTACCCCAGTGTTACACAGTGACAGACCCATCCCCACCAGTACTGTACCCCAGTGTTACACAGTGACAGACCCGTCCCCACCAGTACTGTACCCCAGTGTTATACAGTGACAGACCCATCCCCACCAGTACTGTACCCCAGTGTTATACAGTGACAAACCCGTCCCTACCAGTACTGTACCCCAGTGTTATACAGTGACAGACCCGTCCCCACCAGTACTGTACCCCAGTGTTATACAGTGACAGACGCGTCATCACCAGTACTGTACCCCAGTGTTATACAGTGACAGACCCGTCCCCACCAGTACAGTACCCCAGTGTTATAAAGCAACAGACCCATCCCCACCAGGACAGTACCCCAGTGTTATACAGCGATAGCCCCGTCCCCACCAGTACAGTACCCCAGTGTTATACAGTGACAGACGCATCCCCACCAGTACTGTACCCCAGTGTTATACAGTGACAACCTGTCCCCACCAGTACCGTACCCCAGTGTTATACAGTGAAAGACCCATCGCCACCAGTACTGTACCCAGTTTTATACAGTGACAGACGCGTCATCACCAGTACTGTACCCCACTGTTATACAGTGACAGACCCGCCCCCACCAGTACTGTACCCCAGTGTTAAACAGCGACAGACCCGTCCCCACCAGTACTGTATCCCAGTGTTATACAGTGACAGACCCATCCCCACCAGTACTGTACCCCAGTGTTATACAGTGACAGACGCGCCATCAGCTGTACTGTACCCCAGTGTTATACAGTGACAGACCCGTCCCCACCAACACTGTACCCCAGTGTTATACTGACAGGCCCATCCCCACCAGTACTGTATCCCAGTGTTGTACAGTGACAGACCCGTCCCCATCAGTACTGTACCCCAGTGTTATACTGACAGGCCCATCCCCACCAGTACTGTATCCCAGTGTTGTACAGTGACAGACCCGTCCCCATCAGTACTGTACCCCAGTGTTATACAGCGATAGCCCCGTCCCCATCAGTACTGTACCCCAGTGTTATACAGTGACAGACCCGCCCCCACCAGTCCTGTACCCCAGTGTTATACAGTGACAGACCCGTCCCCACCAGTACTGTACCCCAGTGTTATACAGTGACACACCCGTCCCCACCAGTACTGTACCCCAGTGTTATAGTGACAGACCAGTCCCCACCAGTACTGTACCCCAGTGTTATTCAGCGACAGACCCGTCCCCACCAGTACTGTAACCCAGTGTTATACAGTGACACACCCGTCCCCACCAGTACTGTACCCCAGTGTTATACAGTGACAGACCCGTCCCCACCAGTACTGTACCCCAGTGTTATACAGTGACAGACCCATCCCCACCAGTACTGTACCCCAGTGTTATAGTGACAGACCCGTCCCCACCAGTACTGTACCCCAGTGTTACACAGTGACAGACCCGTCCCCACCAGTACTGTACCCCAGTGTTATACAGTGACAGACCAGTCCCCACCAGTACTGTACCCCAGTGTTATTCAGCGACAGACCCGTCCCCACCAGTACTGTACCCCAGTGTTATACAGTGACACACCCGTCCCCACCAGTACTGTAACCCAGTGTTATACAGTGACAGACCTGTCCCCACCAGTACTGTACCCCAGTGTTATACAGTGACACACCCGTCCCCACCAGTACTGTACCCCAGTGTTATAGTGACAGACCAGTCCCCACCAGTACTGTACCCCAGTGTTATTCAGCGACAGACCCGTCCCCACCAGTACTGTACCCCAGTGTTATACAGTGACACACCCGTCCCCACCAGTACTGTAACCCAGTGTTATACAGTGACAGACCTGTCCCCACAAGTACTGTACCCCAGTGTTATACAGTGACAGACCCATCCCCACCAGTACTGTCCCCAGTGTTATCGTGACAGACCCATCCCCACCAGTACTGTACCCCAGTGTTATACAGTGACAGACCCGTCCCCACCAGTACTGTATCCCAGTGTTATACAGTGACAGACCCAACCCCACCAGTACTGTACCCCAGTGTTATACAGTGACAGACCCGTCCCCACCAGTACTGTATCCCAGTGTTATACAGTGACAGACCCAACCCCACCAGTACTGTACCCCAGTGTTATACAGTGACAGACCTGTCCCCACCAGTACTGTACCCCAGTGTTATACAGTGACAGACCCGTCCCCACCAGTACTGTACCCCAGTGTTATACAGTGACACACCCGTCCCCACCAGTACTGTAACCCAGTGTTATACAGTGACAGACCTGTCCCCACCAGTACTGTACCCCAGTGTTATACAGTGACAGACCTGTCCCCACCAGTACTGTACCCCAGTGTTATACAGTGACAGACCCGTCCCCACCAGTACTGTACCCCAGTGTTATACAGCAACAGACCCGTCCCCATCAGTACTGTACCCCAGTGTTATACAGTGACAGACCCGTCCCCACCAGTACTGTACCCCAGTGTTATACAGTGACAGACCCATCCCCACCAGTACTGTACCCCAGTGTTATACAGTGACAGACCCATCCCCACCAGTACTGTACCCCAGTATTATACAGTGATAGCCCCGTCCCCACCAGTACTGTACCCCAGTGTTAGAGACAGACCCGTCTCCACCAGTACTGTACCCCAGTGTTATACAGTGACAGACCCATCCCCACCAGTACTGTACCCCAGTGTTATACAGTGACAGACCCATCCCCACCAGTACTGTACCCCAGTGTTATACAGCGACAGACCCATCCCCACCAGTACTGTACCCCAGTGTTAGAGACAGACCCGTCCCCACCAGTACTGTACCCCAGTGTTATACAGTGACAGACCTGTCCCCACCAGTACTGTACCCCAGTGTTATACAGTGACAGACCCATCCCCACCAGTACTGTACCCCAGTGTTATACAGTGACAGACGCGTCCCCACCAGTACTGTAACCCAGTGTTATACAGTGACAGACCCGTCCCCACCAGTACTGTACCCCAGTGTTACAGTGACAGACCCGTCCCCACCAGTACTGTACCCCACTGTTATACAGCGACAGACCCATCCCCACCAGTACTGTACCCCAGTGTTAGAGACAGACCCGTCCCCACCAATACTGTACCCCAGTGTTATACAGTGACAGACCCGTCCCCACCAGTACTGTACCCCAGTGTTATACAGTGACAGACCTGTCCCCACCAGTACTGTACCCCAGTGTTATACAGTGACAGACCCGTCCCCACCAGTACTGTAACCCAGTGTTATAGTGACAGACCCGTCCCCACCAGTACTGTACCCCAGTGTTACACAGTGACAGACCCGTCCCCACCAGTACTGTACCCCACTGTTATACAGTGACAGACCCGTCCCCACCAGTACTGTATCCCAGTGTTATACAGTGACAGACCCAACCCCACCAGTACTGTACCCCAGTGTTATACAGTGACAGACCCGTCCCCACCAGTACTGTATCCCAGTGTTATACAGTGACAGACCCGTCCCCACCAGTACTGTACCCCAGTGTTATACAGCAACAGACCCGTCCCCATCAGTACTGTCCCCCAGTGTTAGAGACAGACCCATCCCCACCAGTACTGTGCCCCAGTGTTATACAGTGACAGATCCATCCCCACCAGTACTGTGCCCCAGTGTTATACAGCCACAGTCCCGTCCCCACCAGTACTGTACCCAGTGTTATACAGAGACAGACCCATCCCCACCAGTACTGTACCCAGTGTTATACAGAGACAGACCCATCCCCACCAGTACTGTACCCGTGTTATACAGTGACCAACCCATTCCCACCAGTACTGTACCCCCGTGTTATAGTGACAGACCCGTCCCCATCAGTTCTGTACCCCAATGTTATACAGCGATAGCCCCGTCCCCACCAGTACTGTACCCCAGTGTTATACAGCGATAGCCCTGTCCCCACCAGTACTGTACCCGTGTTATACAGTGACAGACCCGTCCCCACCAGTACTGTACCCCAGTGTTATACAGTGACAGACCTGTCCCCACCAGCACTGTACCCCAGTGTTATACAGTGACAGACCTGTCCCCACCAGCACTGTACCCCAGTGTTATTCAGCGACAGACCCATCCACACCAGTACTGTACCCCAGAGTTATACAGTGACAGACCCATCCCCACCAGTACTGTACCCCAGTGTTATACAGTGACAGACCCGTCCCCACCAGTACTGTGCCCCAGTGTTATACAGTGACAGACCCGTTTTCACCAGTACTGTACCCCCGTGTTATACAGTGACAGACTCGTCCCCACCAAAACTGTACCCAGTGTTACACAGCGACAGACCTGTCCCTGTGCGTACTGCAGCCAGTGTTATACAGGAACAGACCCGTCCCCACCAGTACTGTACCCCAGTGTTATACAGTGACAGACCCATCCCCACCAGTACTGTACCCCAGTGTTAGACAGTGACAGACCTGTCCCCACCAGTACTGTACCCCAGTGTTATTCAGCGACAGACCTGTCCCCATCAGTACTGTGCCCCAGTGTTATACAGTGACAGACCTGTTATACAGTGACAGTACTGTGCCCCAGTGTTATACAGTGACAGACCTGTCCCCACCTGTTTAAGAAGGGGAACAGAGACTTCCCCGGGAATTATAGACCGGTGAGTCTCACTTCTGTTGTCGGCAAGATGTTGGAAAAAATTATAAGGGATAGGATTTATAGTTATTTGGAGAGTAATGAATTGATAGGTGATAGTCAGCATGGTTTTGTGGCAGGTAGGTCGTGCCTTACTAACCTTATTGAGTTTTTTGAGAAAGTGACCAAGGAGGTGGATGGGGGCAAGGCAGTGGACGTGGTATATATGGATTTTAGTAAGGCGTTTGATAAGGTTCACCATGGTAGGCTTCTGCAGAAAATGCAGATGTATGGGATTGGGGGTGATCTAGGAAATTGGATCAGGAATTGGCTAGCGGATAGGAAACAGAGGGTGGTGGTTGATAGTAAATATTCATCATGGAGTGCGGTTACAAGTGGTGTACCTCAGGGATCTGTTTTGGGGCCACTGCTGTTTGTAATATTTATTAATGATCTGGATGAGGGTATAGTTGGGTGGATTAGCAAATTTGCTGATGACACCAAAGTCGGTGGTGTGGTAGACAGTGAGGAAGGGTGTCGTAGTTTGCAGGAAGACTTAGACAGGTTGCAAAGTTGGGCCGAGAGGTGGCGGATGGAGTTTAATGCGGAGAAGTGTGAGGTAATTCACTTTGGTAGGAATAACAGATGTGTTGAGTATAGGGCTAACGGGAGGACTTTGAATAGTGTGGAGGAGCAGAGGGATCTAGGTGTATGTGTGCATAGATCCCTGAAAGTTGGGAATCAAGTAGATAAGGTTGTTAAGAAGGCATATGGTGTCTTGGCGTTTATTGGTAGGGGGATTGAATTTAGGAGTCGTAGCGTTATGTTGCAACTATACACAACTCTGGTGCAGCCGCACTTGGAGTACTGTGTGCAGTTCTGGTCCCCACATTACAGGAAGGATGTGGAGGCTTTGGAGAGGGTGCAGAGGAGGTTTACCAGGATGTTGCCTGGTATGGAGGGGAGATCCTATGAGGAGAGGCTGAGGGATTTGGGATTGTTTTCGCTGGAAAGGCGGCGGCTAAGAGGGGATCTTATTGAAACATATAAGATGATTAGAGGTTTAGATAGGGTGGATAGTGATAGCCTTTTTCCTCTGATGGAGAAATCCAGCACGAGGGGGCATGGCTTTAAATTGAGGGGGGGTAGTTATAGAACCGATGTCAGGGGTAGGTTCTTTACCCAGAGGGTGGTGAGGGATTGGAATGCCCTGCCAGCATCAGTAGTAAATGCGCCTAGTTTGGGGGCGTTTAAGAGATCCGTAGATAGGTTCATGGACGAAAAGAAATTGGTTTAGGTTGGAGGGTCACAGTTTTTTTTTTAACTGGTCGGTGCAACATCGTGGGCCGAAGGGCCTGTTCTGCGCTGTAATGTTCTATGTTCTATGTTCTATGTTCTACCAGTACTGTACCCCAGTGTTATACAGTGACAGACCCGTCCCCACCAGTACTGTGCCCCAGTGTTATACAGTGACAGACCCGTCCCCACCAGTACTGTATCCCAGTGTTAGACAGTGACAGACCCGTACCCACCAGTACTGTACCCCAGTGTTATCCAGTCACAGACCCATCCCCACCAATACTGTATCCCAGTGTTATACAGCGACAGACCCAACCCCACCTGTACTGTACCTCACTGTTATAGAATGACAAACGCGTCCCCACCAGTACTGTACCCCAGTGTTATAAACGGACCCACCCCCACCAGTACTGTACCCCAGTGTTACACAGCGACAGACCCATCCTCACCAGTACTGTACCCCAGTGTTATACAGCGACAGACCCATCCCCACCAGTACTGTACCCCAGTGTTATACAGCGACAGACCGTCCCCACCTGTACTGTACCAGTGTTACACAGTGACAGACCCGTCCCCACCAGTATGCAACCCAGTGTTACACAGCGACAGACCCGCCCCCACCAGTACTGTACCCCAGTGTTATACAGCGACAGACCCGTCCCCACCAGTACTGTACCCCAGTGTTATACAGTGACAGACCCGTCCCCACGAGTACTGTACCACAGTATTATACAGCGACAGACCCGTCCCCACCAGTACTGTACCCCAGTGTTATATAGTGACAGACCCGTCCCCACGAGTACTGTACCCCAGTGTTATACAGTGACAGACCCGTCCCCACCAGTACTGTACCCCAGTGTTATACAGTGACAGACCCGTCCCCACGAGTACTGTACCACAGTATTATACAGGGACAGACCCGTCCCCACCAGTACTGTACCCCAGTGTTATCCAGTGACAGACCCGTCCCCACCTGTACTGTACTGAGTGTTCGACTGCCTTATTGAATCCACAAATGAAGGTGAAAAGCCAAAGGAGAAAGTAAAAGTTGATGATAAGCACAAGAGTATAGACAGATGGAATGATGGTGTTGACTGGCAAAGAAAGAGCAGTGTCCTGACAAGCCTGGATATAAACTCCAGGAGAAGGAGCTGGAGACAAGCTGCTATTCTTTCATCAGAGTTGTATCTGGAAGCTCGTGGAGCATAAGAATGGTTTTCTGGTGCTGCTCGTGCTTGTTCCAGCATAGCACATCATTGGTTTCAAGAATCGACCAGGATGATCATGTACACCGTCAATTATCAGACACATGTTACAGGGCAGCCCACCAGACACTCTGCTCCATGAGAAACACTGCAAGAGAATCAGTCCTGGCTTCCTCTCACACATTCCACAGCAGCAATCACTGGACCGTGATCAGGAGCAGGAACCCTGGCTGATTTCCCCTCTCTCTGACCCAGGGATCACTGGACAGTGATCAGGAGCAGGAACCCTGGCTGATTTCCCCTCTCTCTGACCCAGGGATCACTGGACAGGGATCAGGAGCAGGAATCCTGGCTGATTTCCCCTCTCTCTGACCCAGGGATCACTGGACAGTGATCAGGAGCAGGAATCCTGGCTGATTTCCCCTCTCTCTCTAACCCAGGGGTCACTGGACAGGGATCAGGAACAGGAACCCTGGCTGATTTCCCCTTTCTCTAACCCAGGGATCACTGGACAGGGATCAGGAGCAGGAACCCTGGCTAATTCCCCCCCTCTCTCTCTCTAACCCAGGGATCACTGGACAGGGATCAGGAGCAGGAACCCTGGCTGATTCCCCCTCTCTCTCTAACCCAGGGATCACTGGACAGTGATCAGGAGCAGGAATCCTGGCTGATTTCCCCTCTCTCTCTAACCCAGGGATCACTGGACAGTGATCAGGAGCAGGAACCCTGGCTGATTTCCCCTCTCTCTCTAACCCAGGGGATCTCTGGACAGTGATCAGGAGCAGGAACCCTGGCTGATTCCCCCTCTCTCTCTCTCTCTAACCCAGGGATCACTGGACAGTGATCAGGAGCAGGAATCCTGGCTGATTTCCCCTCTCTCTCTAACCCAGGGATCTCTGGACAGTGATCAGGAACAGGAACCCTGGCTGATTTCCCCTCTCTCTAACCCAGGGATCTCTGGACAGGGATCAGGAGCAGGAACCCTGGCTGATTTCCCCTCTCTCTAACCCAGGGATCACTGGACAGGGATCAGGAGCAGGAACCCTGGCTGATTTCCCCTCTCTCTAACCCAGGGATCACTGGACAGTGATCAGGAGCAGGATCCCTGGCTGATTTCCCCTCTCTCTCTCTGACCCAGGGATCACTGGACAGGGATCAGGAGCAGGAACCCCGGCTGATTTCCCCTCTCTCTAACCCAGGGATCACTGGACAGTGATCAGGAGCAGGAACCCTGGCTGATTTCCCCTCTCTCTCTAACCCAGGGATCACTGGACAGGGATCAGGAGCAGGAACCCTGGCTGATTTCCCCTCTCTCTAACCCAGGGATCACTGGACAGGGATCAGGAGCAGGAACCCTGGCTGATTTCCCCTCTCTCTAACCCAGGGATCACTGGACAGGGATCAGGAGCAGGAACCCTGGCTGATTTCTTCTGAACTCGACAGTGAATTTACAACCAGGGATAAGGTGACCATGAACTGTGGAAGATAGATCCCTGGGTTAGAGAGAGAGGAAAAATCAGCTCTGACGCAGGGTCATCCAGACTCTAAACATTGGCTCCATTCTCTCCCCACAGTTGCTGTCAGACCTGCTGAGGTTTTCTAGCTTTTTCTGTTTTTAGAAATCATCGAAACCCTACAGTGCAGAAAGAGGCCATTCGGCCCATCGAGTCTGCACCGACCACAATCCCACCCAGACCCTACCCCCATATTCACCTGCTAATCCCTCTAACCTGCGTATCTCAGGACACTAAGGGGCAATTTTAGCATGGCCAATCAACCTAACCCGCACATCTTTGGACTGTGGGAGGAAACTGGAGCACCCGGAGGAAACCCACGCAGACACGAGGAGAATGTGCAAACTCCACACAGACAGTGACCCGAGCCGGGAATCAAACCCAGGTCCCTGGAGCTGTGAGGCAGCAGTGCTAACCACTGTGCTACCGTGCCACCCGGGTCCCTGGAGCTGTGAAGCAGCAGTGCTAACCACTGTGCTACCGTGCCACCCGGGTCCCTGGAGCTGTGAAGCAGCAGTGCTAACCACTGTGCTACCGTGCCACCCGGGTCCCTGGAGCTGTGAAGCAGCAGTGCTAACCACTGTGCTACCGTGCCACCCGGGTCCCTGGAGCTGTGAAGCAGCAGTGCTAACCACTGTGCTACCGTGCCACCCGGGTCCCTGGAGCTGTGAAGCAGCAGTGCTAACCACTGTGCTACCGTGCCACCCGGGTCCCTGGAGCTGTGAAGCAGCAGTGCTAACCACTGTGCTACCGTGCCACCCCGCACCTTTCAGGTTCTAGCAACCACAGCATTTGATCTGTAGAAGATGGATGGTTGATGGAGGGAGGGCAGTGGATCAGGGCAATGAGGGTGGGTGGATGAGGGAGGGGGGCCTGTACCTGAGCTGGACAGAGAGCTGGCAGTGCTAGCTGACTGGCTGTGTTCCACTGAAGGGCTGGTCGAGATGCTGTTACTTGTGTTTGTCCCTTCATCCAGTGTCTTCTTGAAGAAGTTGTGTTGAAGTGCATAGAAAGGGGTGATTCGTGTTTTCGGGTCATAGTCCAGCATCCTCAGAATCAAGTCCTTGAACTTCAAGTACTCGGCGGGTGTGTGGCCAGGTTCACCAGCCCGCCGCCCATTGGGACCCCCAGTCTCGATGCCAATGATGTTGTGGAGTTTACGTGAGGCAGCTGCTTTGTATTCCTGAGAGGAGAGGAGGGGGTACGGTTACAATCCCAGCTGCTCCTATTGCTTTCCAGTGTCACCCCCCACTCACCAGTGGCACCAGACCCCCTGCCCTCGCCGTTACCCACCCCTCACTGCCCCCCTTAGCCATGTGCCATCCCCCTCGCCCCCCTCCCCCCGACCCCCCCTCAACCTCGCCACCCCTTCGCCCCAACCCCCTCCTCGCCCCGACCCGCCGCCTTGCCCCAACCCCTGATACCCCCTCGCCCCGACCCCCGTCTCCCCCATCTCGCTCCGATCCGCCCCCTCACCCCCCCTTGCCCTCGCCCCGAACCCGCCTTGCCCCCCTCCCTCTGCACTCTCCTCCACCCCCTCCCCCTGACCCTGATACAGGGAGCTGCGTGTGGAGTTGCTCCCTTTCTCCAGCCCGCATGCACTGTGAGGACAGATACACAGCCCAGCAAACCCGCTTTCCGAACGGTTTAGTGCCACCAGTACCCCACACATACCTTCTTCATATCCTTCACTTTCTTGATGACCCATAGTCCGTCAGAGAGCTTCTCAAAGTACTTGCGGGCTTTGGGTGCTTGTTCCAGCATGTGACTGGGAGGAATGCCAACAACCTCCACTATCTTATTCATCTGATCCACCTGAAGGGGGAAAGCAGAGAAGGAGAAGCATTAGGTAGCGACAGCACAGAGCTGGGGAGAGGCAATAGCTCCAACACTGCACCGTAAGCAGGCAGGAGGACCGTAATCTCACCTCGTTCGACCCGCTGAAGAGAGGCTCTCCGGTGTGCATCTCCACCAGGATACAGCCCAGGGACCACATGTCAATGGCCAGGTCATAGGGCATGCCAAGCAGCACTTCGGGGGAGCGATAGAAACGGCTCTGGATGTACTGGTAGATCTGTGGGAAGAGAGAAACTCGGCTAAGCAGGCTGCACACTTTAACAACGGCTGCTTGGAGGAAGTCTGAAGCAACATCCAGTACAAAGTGGACAGTCAGGCACGAGGCTGCGTGACAGCTCTGGCAGAGTCACACTATAGAGAGGTCGCCAGTGTAACAGGCTTCCTATGTTTATCAACCAGCACAGCAGCTTCAAACAGTTACCCAAGCGGGGACAAATATAACAGCTCAACATCTCACAGGATACCAGCTCCCGGCTACCTGTTATTCTATATATAAACCCATTCCAAACCCCTCGATTAGATTCCAGTCTGTAACTTACTCCCGGGTACCTGTTATTCTATATATAAACCCATTCCAAACCCCTCGATTAGATTCCAGTCTGTAACTCACTCCCGGGTATCTGTTATTCTATATATAAACCACCCCGAATCCCTCGATTAGATTCCAGTCTGTAACTCACTCCCGGGTATCTGTTATTCTATATATAAACCCATTCCAAACCCCTCGATTAGATTCTAGTCTGTAACTCACTCCCGGGTATCTGTTATTCTATATATAAACCACCCCGAATCCCTCGATTAGATTCCAGTCTGTAACTCACTCCCGGGTATCTGTTATTCTATATATAAACCACCCCGAACCCCTTGATTAGATTCCAGTCTGTAACTCACTCCCGGGTATCTGTTATTCTATATATAAACCACCCCGAACCCCTCGATTAGATTCCAGTCTGTAACTCACTCCCGGGTATCTGTTATTCTATATATAAACCACCCCGAATCCCTCGATTAGATTCCAGTCTGTAACTCACTCCCGGGTATCTGTTATTCTATATATAAACCACCCCGAACCCCTCGATTAGATTCCAGTCTGTAACTCACTCCCGGGTATCTGTTATTCTATATATAAACCACCCCGAATCCCTCGATTAGATTCCAGTCTGTAACTCACTCCCGGGTATCTGTTATTCTATATATAAACCACCCTGAACCACTCGATTAGATTCCAGTCTGTAACTCACTCCCGGGGATCTGTTATTCTATATATAAACCACCCCGAACCCCTCGATTAGATTCCAGTCTGTAACTCACTCCCGGGTATCTGTTATTCTATATATAAACCACCCCGAACCCCTCGATTAGATTCCAGTCTGTAACTCACTCCCGGGGATCTGTTATTCTATATATAAACCACCCCGAAGCACTCTGCCGTGCCCACACACACCCTCCTGCACACACACACACCGGAAGGGCAATCTTACCCTTTGCCCCAGTTGACAGGAGCTGCCGAAATCCACGATCTTGATGGCGCTTCGCTTGGGGTTACACAGTAGGATGTTCTCTGGCTTGAGGTCACAGTGGATGATGCTGAGCTCAGGGGTTGCCAGGAAGAGCAGGGCCGTACACATCTGCTGGGCAAACTTGCGGGTCAGGTTGAGGGAGACCCCACGGAAGTTGGTGTTCCGCAGCAGGTCATACAGGTTATAGGAGAGCAGCTCAAAGACCAGGCATAGGTGGTTCCGGAACATGAAATGTCGCTTCAAGTGAACTGTGTTGAGATGGGAAAATGACAAACATTGAAAGAGAGGCTTTACATAAATGTTTTTGTCATTGACTCCCAGCATCCAGTCGATGACTGATCCTCCTTTCCTCTTTATCCCTTTCCCTCCATCTGCACTCGATTAGAATCCTTTCCAGCTCCCACTCTTTCCTGTCCTTACCCAAGGTCATTGACTGGGTTTCTCTCTCCACAGTTGCTGTCTGAGCTGCTGAGTTCATCCAGCATTTTCTGTTGTATTTACGTGAAGCTGAGTTCCATGCCTCAAACAGAATGACTTTCCGAAGCAACGGTCGGGAACGGAAAACATTCCGGAATCTGACCCCCGTTCCTACTGGAGAGAGGAGCGAGCGCTTCACCGGGACAGGATCTCACCCGACAGCAGGTGGCCATTCTTAAAAGATATTCATTCTTATTGAAAAAAAAATTTCTATTCAGCATTTATTGCCCATCCCTCGTTACCCTTGGAGGGCAGTTGAGAATCAACCACATTGCTGTGGCTCTGGAGTCACATGTAGGCCAGACCGGGGAAGGACGGCAGATTTCCTTCCCTAAAGGGAACCAGATGGGTTTTTCCGACAATCGACAATGGTTTCAGGGTCATCAGTAGATTCTTAATTTCAGATATATTTTATTGAATTCAAATTCCACTGTCTGCCGTGGCGGGATTCGAACCCGGGTCCCCAGAACATTAGCTGAGTTTCTGGATTAATAGTCTAGCGATAATACCACTAGGCCATCGCCTTCTTGGGCTGTGGGTGTCGCTGTCAGGACTAGCATTT
This sequence comes from Mustelus asterias, assembly GCF_964213995.1. Classification (NCBI taxonomy): domain Eukaryota; kingdom Metazoa; phylum Chordata; class Chondrichthyes; order Carcharhiniformes; family Triakidae; genus Mustelus; species Mustelus asterias. The sequence continues at coordinate 42,902 of NW_027591298.1, read as the reverse complement.
AATGCACATCTCTACATGGTGGTGTGCCTAATTCCCCTGGCATTTCAGAGGGCAGTTTAGAGTCAACCATATGAGGACCGGTCTGGGTAAAGACAGATTTTCTTCCCTAAAGGATGTTAGTAAATGTGGATTACAGGGTCAAAGATAGGGCTCTGAAGACTGTGGAGGAACAGAGAGATCTTGGGGTCCATATCCACAGATCTCTAAAGGTTGCCACTCAAGTGGATAGAGCTGTGAAGAAGGTCTATAGTATGTTAGCTTTTATTAACAGGGGGTTGGAGTTTAAGAGCCGTGGGGTTATGCTGCAACTGTACAGGACCTTGGTGAGACCACATTTGGAATATTGTGTGCAGTTCTGGTCACCTCACTATAAGAAGGATGTGGAAGCGCTGGAAAGAGTGCAGAGGAGATTTACCAGGATGCTGCCTGGTTTGGAGGGTAGGTCTTATGAGGAAAGGTTGAGGGAACTTGGGCTTTTCTCTTTGGAGCGGAGGAGGCTGAGAGGAGACTTGATAGAGGTTTATAAAATGATGAAGGGGATAGATAGAGTGAACGTTCAAAGACTATTTCCTCGGGTGGATGTAGCTATTACAAGGGGGCATAACTATAGGGTTCATGGTGGGAGATACAGGAAGGATATCAGAGGTAGGTAGGTTCTTTACGCAGAGAGTGGTTGGGGTGTGGAATGGACTGCCTGCAGTGATAGTGGAGTCAGACACTTTAGGAACATTTAAGCGGTTATTGGATAGGCACATGGAGCACACCAGGATGATAGGGAGTGGGATAGCTTGATCTTGGTTTCAGATAAAGCTCGGCACAACATCGTGGGCCGAAGGGCCTGTTCTGTGCTGTACTGTTCTATGTTCTATGTCTATGTTCTATGAACCAGTTGGTTTTAATTACAATTCAGTCGTTTCAAAGTCATTATTAATGAGAGCAACAATTTATCCCAGAGGTTTGAAGGAATTAAATTCAAGTTCCCCCAGCTATTGTAGTGGGATATGAACTCATGTCACTGCGACAGCAGCCCAGGCCTCTGGTATTGGTCCAGTGACACTGCCCCCAATGTTGGTATCCCCCTGCTCCCTACCCTGTGTTGCTGGCTCCTCTTACCGATGTAATACTTCATCTCAGTGTCATGTTTGTTCATGAGCTCCAGAAGGCGCAGTTCAATCTGGGCCTGGTTCAGGAAGGCTTTCTTGTTCTTGATGATCTTAACTGCCACCCATTCCTGTTCGTGGTGATCGTAGGCTTTCACTACCTGGAGGGAGGACGTACAGAGAGGGAGAGGGGAGTGAACAACATGGAGGGAGAGGGCTGCCTTCAGAAACTGACACTAAAGTAACGGGGAAGAGGGGCAGCATCTGAGTTACACAGCCCAGCTGGCAACTGTGCAGTCTGAGGCATAGGGCTGGAGGACCGTGCAGAGATGGGGATTTTCACAGTAACTTCATTGCCGTGCTAATGTAAGCCTTTTTGTGACACTAATAAACAAACTGGACTGTAAAAATGCGGCGAGGTCATATAGGGATTTCCCAGCCAGCACGAGGACTCAGGAATGCGACTTGCCGGGACCCCCAAGTCAGTACAGTCGGTGGTGTGGATTTTGTGTGGGGATTGGAATGGGTGAGACAGGGTTTCAGATCTCCTCGGGATCTGTGCACAGCAGCACCGGGGCGGGGGGAATAATCGCACAAGATGCTGAGAGGCAGAGCAGGATGAGTGGAGCTCACGACTGGTTTCAGACATGGTTTCACATTGTGGAGAAGCAAGTGAAGTGGGAGAGACAGCCAGCTCCCTCATAGTTCACCAAGGAGGCTGGCCTCTCGGCCCCATGTCCACTCGTCATCAGGAGCAGGAGCCCTGGCTAATTGCTCCCCGTGTCCGTTCCCCTGACGGCAGTCAGGTCCATTTTTCAGTATGTTTACTAACTGCGTCTGGACCTCCAAGTGGTCGCAACGCCTCGCCGTGTTACCTGTCCAAATGAGCCCTTCCCAATCAGCGAGTCGATCTCGTATCGCTCCATCCACTTCTCCCCATTCTTCACAATGTAGTCATAGTTATCATCATCGTAACCGTCATTGTAAATCTTCCGCTCCTTCTTGTTGCTGGAATCTTCTGGAGGAACATGTTGGGCCCGACGCTTCTTCTTGGCATAGTACACCTGTGGAGATGGTTTCAGCCAGAGGAGGAAGGAAGGGTTACACACAATACAATGCACCGTACAGAAATATCAACTGACAACTGCCCTCCTCACTCCTCCAGTAGGCCACAACAAATCCTGACTTCAATCAGCCAAAGTGTTGTCTGGTGGAACTGTCACCATCTCCCACAACGTCAAAGCTGCTTCCAAGATGATCAACCCACCTGGCCCTCGCTCCCCTCACAACCCAACCTGGTCCCCGGGTGAGAGAGAATGTGTCGGAGGAAGAGGACACTGCACAAAACAGGTAAGACTTGGCTGACAGCACTGTTGATGTTCACACGGACGGAATGAGAGCCTGGGTAAGTTGGGGGGAGGGGTGACTAGCAGCACTGCTAACCCAGTGAGTATTAGTATTTTCGGTTGGGGTGACAGGGAAAACCGAGCAGCCCGAAGGGGAGTGACAGCGGGCAGTTTGCGCAAGCAGCACTGGCTGGATTCCTCACCTCATTAATGTGCTTGTACGTCTTAATCAAATCCACAGAGAGTTTCCTCAGGGGCGCCGTCCCAGGCTCACGGAAGCTAAGTGGGATCCTCCTCTGTAGGATCGTCATGTCCGACAGCACCTGCACAGAGAGAGAGAGAGAGAGCAGTTAGGGAAACCCATGCACTGCCACGGCACCTCAAACCTCCGGACACACTGCAGAGAGCTTGGGCGGGTGGGGGGGGACCGGCCTTTATTCTGCTCACTACCAAACTAAAATTTGATTTCCTCCTGAATAAAAAGCTGTCCTCGCGCTGGGCTACAAAATAAAGGAGGCACGAGCTAATCCGCACGGAGGCGCAGAGGTCAGGGTGGAGTGATCAGGGTGGTGGGTAATACAGGGAGAGCGTGGTCAGTGAGGAATGTTGCTCCGGAGCAGCAGGTAGTGGGAACACATGATCTGCCGCCTTTACCCAGCGGTTCATTCGCCGAACTGGCCAAGAAACACAGTTCAAGGACAATTGGGGGATAGGGTCCTGTGGTCGAAAAGCGGCTCAGCATTCACTAGCTGGGCTGCTGGCTGAAGAGGAAATGGAGGGGCAGTGACCAGCAGGCCTGTCCACACAGAGGCCTGCTCTCAGAAGCAGATGGAAGTGTAGCAGAGAGCGAATTCACCGCCTGCCTTCACGCCGCCCACCCTCCCACCCAGGCAGCTGGACGTACCCTGTCGCTGTGGTTGCCTCTCTGGTGGTCAGACGTGGGTGCCCGGCCAGCGGTCACACCCCAATGGTGCCCCTGTCGGACCTGCTGGAGCTCACACATGGGTTGCACGTTGCCGAGAGGCAGGTGCCCGTGCTGGTTTGACATGCTGGGCTCAGCGGGGGTGAAGCCAAATGAGGCAGCCAAGCAGTGCGAGGAGGGGGGCTTGCATCCTGAGCTGCTCCCACCTGTGTGAACAGAACAAAAGGCAGTCAGTCAAGACTCGCACATTCAGACCAGACACACACACACATCAAGAAATTCTTCCATTTCTCCAGCACCTCAGGACATTTCACAGTCAATGGAGGAAACTCAGCAGCCAATTACGCACAGCAAGATCCCATAAACAGCAATCCTTATTTTTTTTTTATAAAGTGATTTTATTGAAGGATAAATATTGGGCCCGAGGACATCAGGGAGAACTCCCGCTCTACTTCCAAATAGTGGCCGTGGGTCTGAAACACAGCGTCTCCAATAGCACGGACCCTCTGACAGTGCGGCACTCCCTCGGTACTGACCCTCTGACAGTGCGGCACTCCCTCAGCACGGACCCTCTGACAGTGCGGCACTCCCTCAGTACTGACCCTCTGACAGTGCGGCACTCCCTCAGCACTGACCCTCTGACAGTGCGGCACTCCCTCAGCACTGACCCTCTGACAGTGCGGCACTCCCTCAGCACTGACCCTCTGACAGTGCGGCGCTCCCTCAGCACTGACTCTCTGACAGTGCGGCACTCCCTCAGCACTGACCCTCTGACAGTGCGGCACTCCCTCAGTACTGACCCTCTGACAGTGCGGCACTCCCTCAGCACTGACCCTCTGACAGTGCGGCACTCCCTCAGTACTGACCCTCTGACAGTGCGGCACTCCCTCAGCACTGACCCTCTGTCAGTGCGGCACTCCCTCAGTCCTGACCCTCTGACAGTGCGGCACTCCCTCAGCACTGACCCTCTGTCAGTGCGGCACTCCCTCAGTCCTGACCCTCTGACAGTGCGGCACTCCCTCGGTATTACACCAGGGTGTGACAGGCTGTTTAATATGTGCCGTGGGGCTGAATTGCTCTTTGGCTCGGTGCTGAGGGAGCGTTTACTCACTGAGCCACTGCTAACACTGTGGACCCAATGCGTACCTCCCAAAACCGTCACCGTTTCAATGCTCGTTCGAGTAACCCACGCACCCCTCGAAATGCACTCCAAAATAGTGCACCGTTCAGAAGCTTTGAAAACAACTGAACAAGTTAACATGATGGACAGAGAGTTGCTACTAATGTTTTACCAGCTCGAGGGAGCCACACTACACTGTTGCTCTGACTGTAATAAGTACACAGGTTAGAAAGCTGGCCCACAGGAGCTGCTGGGATTGCGCTGTTCAATCTCAGAGCGATTTAGATCTCACATGTACAGTTAGCAGCCTCTGCGACGCGGTTATTCATCACCAGTGTGAGGTATAGATTAGTTTCAGTAAGAGTTTTAACAACACCAGGTTAAAGTCCAACAGGTTTATTTGGTGGCAAATACCATTAGCTTTCGGAGCACTGCTCCTTCGTCAGATGGAGTGGAAATGTGCAGATTTCCACACAGTGATTAGAGAAACCTCACTCCAGTGTCGATACAGGGACAGTGGTTACAGTGAACACTCACACCAGTGTCAATCCAGGGACAGTGGTTACAGTGAACCCTCACACCAGTGTTGATACAGGGACAGTGGTTACAGTGAACCCTCACACCAGTGTCAATCCAGGGACAGTGGTTACAGTGAACCCTCACACCAGTGTCGATACAGGGACAGTGGTTACAGTGAACCCTCACACCAGTGTCGATACAGGGACAGTGGTTACAGTGAACACTCACACCAGTGTCAATCCAGGGACAGTGGTTACAGTGAACCCTCACACCAGTGTTGATACAGGGACAGTGGTTACAGTGAACCCTCACACCAGTGTTGATACAGGGACAGTGGTTACAGTGAACCCTCACACCAGTGTTGATACAGGGACAGTGGTTACAGTGAACACTCACACCAGTGTCAATCCAGGGACAGTGGTTACAGTGAACCCTCACACCAGTGTCAATCCAGGGACAGTGGTTACAGTGAACCCTCACACCAGTGTCAATCCAGGGACAGTGGTTACAGTGAACCCTCACACCAGTGTCAATCCAGGGACAGTGGTTACAGTGAACCCTCACACCAGTGTTGATACAGGGACAGTGGTTACAGTGAACACTCACACCAGTGTCGACACAGTGACAGTGGTTACACTGAACCCTCACACCAGTGTCGACACAGTGACAGTGGTTACAGTGAACCCTCAGACCAGTGTTGATACAGGGACAGTGGTTACAGTGAACACTCACACCAGTGTCGACACAGGGACAGTGGTTACAGTGAACCCTCACACCAGTGTCGACACAGTGACAGTGGTTACAGTGAACCCTCAGACCAGTGTTGATACAGGGACAGTGGTTACAGTGAACACTCACACCAGTGTCGACACAGGGACAGTGGTTACAGTGAACCCTCACACCAGTGTCGACACAGGGACAGTGGTTACAGTGAACCCTCACACCAGTGTCGACACAGGGACAGTGGTTACAGTGAACCCTCACACCAGTGTCGACACAGTGACAGTGGTTACAGTGAACCCTCAGACCAGTGTTGATACAGGGACAGTGGTTACAGTGAACACTCACACCAGTGTCGACACAGTGACAGTGGTTACAGTGAACCCTCAGACCAGTGTCGATACAGGGACAGTGGTTACAGTGAACCCTCACACCAGTGTCGACACAGTGACAGTGGTTACACTGAACCCTCACACCAGTGTCGACACAGTGACAGTGATTACAGTGAACCCTCACACCAGTGTCAATCCAGGGACAGTGGTTACAGTGAACCCTCACACCAGTGTCGACACAGTGACAGTGGTTACACTGAACCCTCACACCAGTGTCGACACAGTGACAGTGGTTACAGTGAACCCTCACACCAGTGTCGACACAGTGACAGTGGTTACAGTGAACCCTCACACCAGTGTCAACACAGTGACAGTGGTTACAGTGAACCCTCACACCAGTGTCGACACAGTGACAGTGGTTACAGTGAACCCTCACACCAGTGTTGATACAGTGACAGTGGTTACATTGAACCTTCACACCAGTGACGACTGTGATTACAGTGAACCCTCACTGTAATCACTCAGGCAGAGTAAAAAAGGTGACAAACACAAGAAGGGAGGTGGTCAACGCAGTGCAAGGAGATGGTCTGGGGAAGGATAACCAGTTTGCGACAGGTAGGGACAGAGCGTGCAATCAAAAGAATGCACTAACAAATCGGGTCCATATAAAGGCTAGCATAAAGACACTTTACCTGAATGCACGTAGCATTCGAAACAAAGTGAATGAGTTGATGGCACAAATCAGTACAAATGAGTATGATCTAGTGGCCATTACAGAAACGTGGTTGCAGGGAGACCAGGACTGGGAACTGAATATCCAGGGGTATCAGACATTTCGGAAGGATGGACAGGAAGGAAAAGGAGGTGGGGTAGCTCTGTTAATTAAAGATAACATCAGGGCAGCAGTGAGAAACGATATAGGCTCTAAGGAGCAGAATGTGGAATCGTTGTGGGTGGAGATAAGGAATAATAAGGGGAGAAAGTCACTGGTGGGCGTGGTCTATAGGCCCCCAAATAATAACTCTGAGGTGGGTCGGGCTATAAACAAGCAAATAATGGATGCGTGCAAAAACGGAACAGCAATAATCATGGGGGATTTTAACCTGCATATCGATTGGTTGACTCAAGTCGGACGCGGTGGCCTTGAGGAAGAGTTCTTACAATGCTGTCGGGATAGTTTCCTTGAACAGTATGTTACAGAACCTACGAGGGAGCGAGTTATCTTGGATCTGGTCCTGTGTAATGAGGCAGGTAAAATTAATGATCTTCTTGTGAGGGATCCTCTTGGAATGAGTGATCACAATATGGTTGAATTTCTAATACAGATGGAGGGTGAGAAAGTAGGCTCCCAAACCAGTGTCCTCTGCTTGAACAGAGGGGAGTACAATAGGATGACGGTGGAATTGGCTAATGTAGACTGGGAGCGCAGACTAGTTGGTAGGACAGCTGAGCAACAGTGGCAGATTTTTAAGGAGATTTTTCTCAATACTCAGCAAAAATATATTCCTGTGATAAAGAAGGAATGTAAGAAAAGGGATAACCAGCCGTGGATAATTAAGGAGAGCATTAAATTAAAAACCGATGCGTACAGAGTGGCCAAAACTAGTGGGGAATTAGAAGATTGGGAAAGCTTTAAAAAACAACAAAGAACTACTAAGAAAGCGATAAAGAAAGGAAAGATAGATTATGAAACTAAACTAGCACAAAATATAAAAACTGATAGTAAAAGTTTTTACAAATATATAAAAAGGAAAAGAGTAGCTAAAGTAAATGTTGGACCCTTAGAAGACCAGAAGGGGGATTTAATAATGGGGAACGAGGAAATGGCCGAGGCCTTAAACAAGTTTTTTGTGTCGGTCTTCATGGTAGAGAACACAAATAGCTTACCGAAAATTGACGGTTGTGGGACTGTAGGGGGTGAGGTTCTTAAAACGATTACTATTACTAAAGAGGTAGTGTTTGGTAGGCTAATGGGACTAACGGTAGACAAGTCCCCGGGCCCGGATGGAATGCATCCCAGGGTACTGAAAGAAATGGCAGAAGTAATAGCGGATGCGTTGGTTGTAATTTATCAAAATTCGCTGGACTCTGGGGAAGTGCCGGCTGAGTGGAAAACAGCTAATGTGACACCACTGTTTAAAAAAGGAGGTAGACAAAAGGCGGGTAACTACAGGCCGGTTAGCTTAACGTCCGTAGTTGGGAAATTGCTGGAATCCATCATTAAAGAAGGAATAGCAGGACACCTGGAAAAAAAATGGTTCGATCAAGCAGACGCAGCATGGATTCATGAAGGGAAAGTCGTGTTTGACGAATTTACTGGATTTTTATGAAGATGTCACGAGTGCGGTTGACAGAGGGGAACCGGTGGATGTGGTGTTTTTAGATTTCCAGAAGGTGTTCGATAAGGTGCCTCACAAAAGGTTGCTGCAGAAGATTGGGGTACACGGAGTTAGGGGTAAAGTGTAGGCGTGGATTGGGGATTGGCTATCTAACAGGAAGCAGAGAGTTGGAATAAATGGGTGCTTTTCTGGTTGGCAGTTGGTGACTAGTGGCGTGCCGCAGGGATCGGTGCTGGGGCCTCAACTATTTACCATATACATAGACGATCTGGAGGAGGGGACCGAGTGTAGGGTAACAAAGTTTGCGGAGGACACAAAGATGAGTGGGAAAGCGAATTGAGTGGAGGATCTGGAAAGTCTGCAGAGAGATTTGGATAGGCTAAGTGAGTGGGCGAGGATCTGGCAGATGGAGTATAACGTTGACAAATGTGAGGTTATCCACTTTGGAAGGAATAATAGTAAAATGGACTGTTATTTAAATGGTGAAAAATTACAACATGCTACTGTGCAGAGGGACCTGGGGGTCCTTGTGCACGAATCGCAAAAACTCAGTCTGCAGGTGCAGCAGGTGATCAAGAAGGCGAATGGAATGTTGGCCTTTATCGCGAGGGGGATAGAATATAAAAGCAGGGAGGTCATGCTGCAACTGTACAAGGCACTGGTGAGGCCGCAACTGGAGTACTGTGTGCATATTGGTCCCCTTATTTGCGAAAGGATATATTGGCCTTGGAGGGAGTGCAGAGAAGGTTCACCAGGTTGATACTGGAGATGAGGGGGTTAGCTTATGAGGAGAGATTGAGTAGACTGGGCCTGTACTCATTGGAGTTTAGAAGGATAGGGGGGATCTTACAGAGACATATAAGATAATGAAGGGGCTAGACAGGGTAGAGGCAGAGAGATTCTTTCCACTTAGAAAGGAAACAAGAACTAGAGGACACAGCCTCAAAATAAGGGGGAGTCAGTTTAGAACAGAGTTGAGGAGGAACTTCTTCTCCCAGAGGGTAGTGAATCTCTGGAATTCTCTGCCCATTGAAGCAGTGGAGGCTACCTCGTTGGATATGTTTAAGTCACAGGTAGATAGATTTCTGATCAATAAGGGAATTAAGGGTTATGGGGAGCGGGCGGGTAAGTGGAACTAAACCACTATCAGTTCAGCCATGATCTTATTGAATGGCGGGGCAGGCTCGAGGGGCCAGATGGCCTACTCCTGCTCCTATTTCTTATGTTCTTATGTTCTCACACCAGTGTCGGCACAGTGACAGTGGTTGCACTGATCCTTCACACCAGTGAAGTCACAGTGATTACAGTGAACACACACACCAGTGTTGACACAGTGACAGTGATTACAGTGAACTCTCACATCAGTGTCGATGCAATGAATACAGTTAAACCTCACACCAGTGTCGATACAGTGACGGTGGTTACACTGAACTTTCACACCTGTGGCGACACAGTGATTACAGTGACCCTCACACCAGTGTTGACACAGTGACAGTGATTACAGTGAACACTCACACCAGTGTCAACACAGTGACTACAGTGAACACACACACCAGTGTTGACACAGTGACAGTGGTTACAGTGAACACTCACACCAGTGTTGACACAGTGACAGTGGTTACAGTGAACACTCACACCAGTGGCGATACAGTGACAGTGATTACAGTGAACACACACACCAGTGTCGACACAATGACAGTGATTACCGTGAACCCTCACACCAGTGTCGACACAATGACAGTGATTACCGTGAACCCTCACACCAGTGTCGACACAATGACAGTGATTACCGTGAACCCTCACACCAGTATCGACACAATGACAGTGATTACCGTGAACCCTCGCACCAGTGTTGACACAGTGACAGTGATTACAGTGAACACTCACACCAGTGTCGACACAGTGCCAGTGATTGCAGTGAACCCTCACACCAGTGTCGACACAGTGCCAGTGATTGCAGTGAACCATCACACCAGTGTCGACACAGTGACAGTGGTTACAGTGAACCCTCACACCAGTGTCGACACAGTGACAGTGGTTACAGTGAACCCTCACACCAGTGTCGACACAGTGACAGTGGTTACAGTGAACCCTCACACCAGTGTCGACACAGTGACAGTGGTTAGTGAACCCTCGCACCAGTGTCAATATAGGGACAGTGATTACAGGGAACCCTCACACCAGTGTCAACAGTGACAGTGGTTACAGTGGACCCTCGCACCAGTGTTGATACAGTGGTTACAGTGAACCCTCACACCAGTGTTGACACAGTGACCGTGATTACAGTGAATCCTCACACCAGTGTCAATCCAGGGACAGTGGTTACACTGAACCCTCACACCAGTGTCGACACAGTGACAGTGATTAGTGAACCCTCACACCAGTGTCGACACAGTGACAGTGATTAGTGAACCCTCACACCAGTGGCGATACAGTGACAGTGATTAGTGAACCCTCACACCAGTGTCGACACAGTGACAGTGATTAGTGAACCCTCACACCAGTGGCGATACAGTGACAGTGGTTACAGTGAACCCTCACACCTGTGTCGATACAGGGACAGTGGTTACAGTGAACCCTCACACCAGTGTCGACACAGTGACAGTGATTAGTGAACCCTCACACCAGTGGCGATACAGTGACAGTGGTTACAGTGAACCCTCACACCAGTGGCGATACAGTGACAGTGGTTACAGTGAACCCTCACCAGTGTCAACATAGTGACAGTGGTTACAGTGAACCCTCGCCAGTGTCGACATAGTGACAATGGTTACAGTGAACCCTCGCCAGTGTCGACACAGTGACAGTTGTTACAGTGAACCCTCGCACCAGTGTCAACACAGTGACAGTGGTTACAGTGACCCCTCACACCAGTGGCGATATTGACAGTGGTTACAGTGAACCCTCACACCAGTGTCGACACAGTGACAGTGATTAGTGATCCCTCACACAAGTGTCGACACAGTGACAGTGGTTACAGTGAACCCTCACACCAATGGCGATACAGTGACAGTGGTTACAGTGACCCCTCACACCAGTGGCGACATAGAACATAGAACATAGAACATAGAAAGCCACAGCACAAACAGGCCCTTCGGCCCACAAGTTGCGCCGATCACATCCCCACCTCTAGGCCTATCTATAGCCCTCAATCCCATTAAATCCCATGTACTCATCCAGAAGTCTCTTAAAAGACCCCAACGAGTTTGCCTCCACCACCACCGACGTCAGCCGATTCCACTCACCCACCACCCTCTGAGTGAAAAACTTACCCCTGACATCTCCTCTGTACCTACCCCCCAGCACCTTAAACCTGTGTCCTCTCGTAGCAACCATTTCAGCCCTTGGAAATAGCCTCTGGGAGTCTACCCTATCCAGACCTCTCAACATCTTGTAAACCTCTATCAGGTCACCTCTCATCCTTCGTCTCTCCAGGGAGAAGAGACCAAGCTCCCTCAACCTATCCTCATAAGGCATGCCCCCCAATCCAGGCAACATCCTTGTAAATCTCCTCTGCACCCTTTCAATGGCTTCAACATCTTTCCTGTAATGAGGTGACCAGAACTGCGCGCAGTACTCCAAGTGGGGTCTAACCAGGGTCCTATAAAGCTGCAGCATTATCTCCCGACTCCTAAACTCAATCCCTCGATTAATGAAGGCCAGTACGCCGTACGCCTTCTTGACCGCATCCTCCACTTGCGAGGCCGATTTAAGAGTCCTATGGACCCGGACCCCAAGGTCCTTCTGATCCTCTACACTGCTAAGAATGGTACCCTTCATATTATACTGCTGCTTCATCCCATTGGATCTGCCAAAATGGATCACCACACACTTATCCGGGTTGAAGTCCATCTGCCACTTCTCCGCCCAGTCTTGCATTCTATCTATGTCTCGCTGCAACTTCTGACATCCCTCCAAACTATCCACAACACCACCTACCTTGGTGTCGTCAGCAAACTTACCAACCCATCCCTCCACTTCCTCATCCAGGTCATTTATGAAAATGACAAACAGCAAGGGTCCCAGAACAGATCCCTGGGGCACTCCACTGGTCACTGACCTCCATGCAGAGAAAGACCCCTCCACAGCCACTCTCTGCCTTCTGCAGGCAAGCCAGTTCTGGATCCACAAGGCAACAGCCCCTTGGATCCCATGCCCTCTCACTTTCTCAAGAAGTCTTGCATGGGGGACCTTATCGAACGCCTTGCTGAAGTCCATATAGACCACATCCACCGCTCTTCCTTCGTCAATGTGTTTGGTCACATTTTCAAAGAACTCAACCAGGCTTGTAAGGCACGACCTGCCCTTGACAAAGCCGTGCTGACTACTTTTGATCATACTAAACTTCTCTAGATGATCATAAATCCTGTCTCTCAGGATCCTCTCCATCAACTTACCAACCACTGAGGTTAGACTCACCGGTCGGTAATTTCCCGGGCTGTCCCTGTTCCCTTTCTTGAATATAGGGACCACATCTGCAATCCTCCAATCCTCCGGAACCTCTCCCGTCTCCATCGACGATGCAAAGATCATCGCCAAAGGCTCCGCAATCTCCTCCCTCGCCTCCCACAGTAACCTGGGGTACATCCCATCCGGTCCCGGCGACTTACCAACCTTGATGCCATTCAATAGTTCCAACACATCCTCTTTCTTTATGTCCACATGCTCGATCCTTTCTGTCCACCGCCAACCAGCAGTACAACCACCCAGATCCCTTTCCACCGTGAATACCGAGGTAAAGTATTCATTAAGCAGCTCCGCCATTTCTAACGGTTCCGCACAAACTTTTCCCCCTTCACCTTTTAAGGGTCCTATGCCTTCACATCTCATCCTTTTACTCTTGACATATTTGTAGAAAGCCTTGGGATTCTCCTTAATCTTACCCGCCAAGGCCTTCTCATGACCCCTTCTCGCTCTCCTAATTTCCTTCTTAAGCTCCTTCCTACATCCCGTATACTCCTCTAAATCCTTAACACCTCCTAGCTCTCTGAACCTTCTGTACGCCTCTCTTTTCTTATTCACCAGGTTCATCACAACCTTCGTGCACCACGGTTCCCGTACCCTACCAACACCCCCCTGTCTCATCGGAACGTTGTCATGCAGAGCTCCAGACAAACATTCCTTGAAAATCCTCCACTTTCCTTCGGTACTTTTCCCCAAGAATGCCTCCTTCCAATTTACCCGTCTAATTTCCTCCCTGATGACACTGTATTTCCCTTTACTCCAGAGAAACACTTTCCTAGCCTGCCTGATCCTATCTCTTTCCAATGCTATCGTGAAGGAGATAGAATTATGATCGCTATCCCCAAGATGCTCACCCACTGAGAGATCCTCCACCTGTCCAGGTTCATTAGCCAGCACCAGATCAAGTACAGCCTCTCCTCTAGTAGGCTTATCCACATACTGTGTCAGGAAACTCTCCTGGACACACCTAACAAACTCCTCTCCATCCAAACCCCTAGCCCTAGGGATATTCCAATCTATGTTTGGGAAATTAAAATCTCCCATCACGACAACTCTGTTATTCCTACATCTCTCCAGGATCTGTTTCCCCATCTGCTCCTCAACATCTCTGTTACTATTGGGCGGCCTATAGAAAACACCCAGCAACGTTACCGACCCCTTCCTGTTCCTCACCTCCACCCACAGAGACTCCGTAGTCAATCCCTCCACGGCGTCCACCTTCTCTACAGCCGTGACACTATCCCTGATCAACAGTGCCACTCCCCCCCCCTCTCTTGCCTCCCTCCCTGTCCTTCCTGAAACATCTAAAACCCGGCACCTGAAGCACCCAGTCCTGTCCCTGAGACATCCAAGTCTCCGTAATGGCCACCACATCACAATTCGAAGCAGCAATCCACGCTCTAAGCTCATCCACTTTATTCACTACACTCCTGGCATTAAAATAGACACATCTCAGACCTTCAGCCTGAGCACTTCCCTTCTCCATCACTCGTCTAACCTCCCTCTTACCCTGTTTACATTCCTTATCTATTTGCGAGCTAACCTCCTCGCTCTCAGTCCCCTCATTTCGATTCCCTCCCCCCAACCTTTCTAGTTTAAAGTCTCTCCAGTAGCCTTAGCCAACCTTCCCGCCAGGATATTGGTCCCCCTGGGATTCAAGTGCCACCCGTCTTTTTTAAACAGGTCACACCTGCCCCTAAAGAGGTCCCAATGATCCAAGTACCCAAATCCTTGTCCCTTGCTCCAGTCCCTCAGCCACGCATTCATTCTCCACCGATTCCTGTTCTCACTCTCCCGCGGCACAGGCAGCAATCCCGAGATTACTACATAGTGACAGCAGTGCATTTAAGGCATGTGGGGAAACAGTGTGAGTGAACCTAATTGGATAGCAACTTCACAGAGCTGACCCAGACACAAGGGGCCAAATGGCCTTGTTCCCTGCTCTAGTGTTCCATGAGTTTGTGTCTACAATAGTTTCATCCCCACCATTTTCCGACACGCACACCCAGACAGTGAGCGGGTGAGTGTGAAGGGAAAGAGAAGGTCTGGAGTGACATGCTGATTCTGTCCAGCCCTGTCTGGACAAGTTCCATTTCAGTTTCTTTCATGGGATGATAATGCTGCTGACTATGCCCAGCATTTAGTGCCCCCTGTAACCACTGGCGGTGGGTGAGCCGCCATCTTGAACCCGCTGCAGTCCCCGTGTGGTGTAGGTCCACCCACTGTGCTGTTAGGGAGGGAGTTCCTGGATTTTGACCCCAGCGACAGTGAAGGAACGGCCGATATATTTCCAAGTCGGGATAGTGAGTGACTTGGAGGGGAACCTCCAGGTGGGGGTGTTCCCAGGTATCTGCTGTCCTTGTCCTTCTAGATGGTAGAGGTGGTGGGTTTGGAAGGTGCTGTCTAAGGAGCCTTGGTGAGTTGCTGCAGTGCATCTTGTAGATGGTACACACAGCTGTGGTGGAGGGAGTGAGTGTTGGTGGTTAGCGTGTCGATTGAGCGGGGCTGCTTTGTCCTGGATGGTGTTGAGCTTCTAGAGTGTTGTTGGAGCTGCACTCATCCAGGCAAATGGGAAGTGTTCCATCACACTCCTGACTTGTGCCTTGTAGATGGTGACAGGCTTTGGGGAGTCAGGAGATGAGTTACTGTCCACAGGATTCTGAGCTTGGAAGGCGATAGTATCAGTCTCAAACAGGGGTTCCATGAATGGATAGCTCACTATCCAGATCTTAGCCTCTTGTAGTGGAGCACCGTGTGGGAGCATTGATTCTCCTGTGGGTTCATTGTTCGTGGGGATTCTATCAAGATTAGCCAGTTCCTTACAATGAATCCTACACCTTGCCCACACATTTCCTCTCAATCCTTCCCCTGCCACTCTCCGTTATCAATGTTCAGCCGACCAGCTTCAATGTGAATCATGGCTGTCTTGTAAGTGTCAGCCTGCAGCTGATCACAATCAGTCAATCCTGTGCACACGGTCCTGACATTCCAGTTGGCCAGAGGGTTGGCACCTTCTTGCTTGGTACGATGGGATTCCATCCTCTTGTTGAGCAGAGGCTCCAAGTACCCAGTGAAGCAGGTGGCCTGTGGCAGGTTGGCAGCTTATTATTCTGAGGCTACCCAACTGGAGGTTTACAGTGACTGACCATTGGGGCATGATGGTCCCTTGCACAGTTGGGTTGGCCTCATCACTCCTATCTGCCGCCTCCTGTGTTGTGTTCACACTCTGCAGTGAAGCTGCAAGGTCTGCTCCAGAATGCAAACCTGGGTAAAATTAATGGAGACCCTGCACTGCCAAAGGTCAGCTTTCCCCTTCTCAGGCTCTCCCACTGAACGTAAAGGAACACCAAGCCCTGCGCTTGGCACCGGCTGGGTCACAGGAATCTGCAGGAAGATTCACATAGCAGTCTGCCTCACTCCATGGGACAGCTACAACGTTAACCAAGATGCTGCAAACAAAAATGAAACTCCCATTTATAACATCAGGGAAGACTTGTCCATTTCAAGTTGTGTCAAAGATACAGAATGTGTCAAACACGGATGTGGAGGTTTCAAACTCCAGTCTGCCTTTGTCTGGTGAGCTGGAGAAGGCCACCTCATTTGTTAGTTATCACCTGCCTGCTGAGTTTTCTAGTCATTCAGTAGGATATTTACTGGAGGGTGCTGGCTGGATGGAAGCCACCCTCTAACCTTCAGCATCCTGTTACTGAGCAGTGCCGACAGGCTGGGGCAAAGTCCACCTGAGTTATACTCCTGGCGTGGTGTTTTGAGGTATGGACAGATTAGGCACTGTCAAAGGTGCAGCAAGTAGTCAAACAGGTGGGAAAATGATGAAAAAAGGAAGGGAAGGTCTATTTATTGAGGAGGGCAATGATGTGTTTGTGAGCAGAGAATGGAAATGAACTGGTAAAAATGGAGGCTGGTGAGATCAGGAGCAGAGCTTTAGAAAGTAGAACGGAATATTTGGAGTTTAATTGGGATTAGAGACCGAGGCTGTTGGGATAGAGGGACGGGGGAGTCGGGGGCAGGAAAAACACATTGAGAGTGTGAGTGGGGAAAAGTTCAGATTCAGACCAGACACACTGTGCATTGGCAGCCATCACACACGTGGCAGGACAGTTATAATTTCACAATCACCAACTGCTGACTATTTCTGGACAAACTGAACGTCAGATCCAGTCACCCTTGTGAATGTGTGTGTCATCAACACGGGATCTGGGGTCAGGTGGGACCAATATCCAGCGCCACCGCTGAGAAAATCCTCATCTGGTGACCAGCACAATGTGGAACAGGTTTTAACCTGTAGGGAGATGGTTAGAGAGCACAGCACCCCAGCCTCCATGTTCAATTTGTGTGAGACCATGTCCAGTGAGCAGATCAGGGAATCTGGTGCAGAATCACCCCTGGGATGTGTGTTAAACCAGGTAATAGGTAGTGTCCAGCTGGACAGCGAGTCCAGTGTGAACCACAGCAGATTAGTGATTAATTCACCTTGTAAGGAAGGCACATTCCAAGGAATCAAGCTGCCCAGCACCAAAGGATTGTCTTTAAAGAATGTACTCATTCGTCCCAATTACAAAGCTGCCCTCGTTCCCCCAGCTGGAGCCTCAGGCTGCTGCAGATTCACACCAGCGTACACCTACCACGCCAACCGACTATCACTCAGCTGCGGACCCAGTCACTGTGGCAGTGGGTTATGTGACCACTGCCCCCACACCAAAGGGAATTCCCAGATAGAATTCCAGAAACCAGGGCTAATTCCCACACTCCCCCCGCCCCCCAACATCCTGACACCACCCAAACGGAGATCAGTTAGCAAATCGCAGTGAGGGGGTTGGGGGTTGATGCTGGGACCTTTGCGATACCCATCACCTCATGGTTTACCTGGGGATGCCCACTCACAGTTAAAGTGTGCTCTGTGGCTCTCGATACACCGTCACTAACAACATCTTACACCAACAGACACCGGAATGTTCTGTCATCTATCAGACAGCAGAATAACTTGCTCTTCAAACTAACCCGAGATTCTCCTGCCCTCCTCACCCACATCCAGTTCTTTGTACTCTCTCAACACTAACCTGCCCAAATATCCCAAGCAGGAGTGGAGACTAGGAAGAGATCTATTTCTACCATCTTCCTCTAGCTCAAGCACTTCCTACCTCACTGGGAAAGACTGCAGCAAGCAGACCGCTACTATAGAGGAACACCGCAGGGAGAAACAGGGAAACGGAAGAGGGGCTTCGAGGCGAGAGAGGGAGTTGGCTGGACAGAGCGCGCCACACAGGCAACGGGCAAAAGACCAACACAGAGAAACGAAAGAGAGCAGGTGGAAACAAAAGGACAGAACAAAAACTGCTGAGAGAAGAAATGTCTCCTTATCTTAGTCTGAAATGGCTAAGCCCTTATCCCGAGACTGTGCCCTCCTTTCCCGACTCTCCAGCCAGGGAGAGAAACAGCCTCTCTGCATCTACCTTGGAGCACCCTGTGACATTTTATGCACTCCAATCAGACAGCAATACCAGCACAAAGGAAGGTTAAACAGCATCGAGACTATGCTGCAGGGCGGATCGAGCGAGGTGGGAAGGTGCGATGTTCAGGAAAGTTCTGACCAGGATACAGCAGCCACCGTGCACTGTATCTGGCCACAGTCCAAGTGCGAGTCGGTAATGGCCATACAAACCACTGGCTTATCAGGCAGCTCAGGAGCAAATCCACCCAAACAGGAAGTGAGGCCCTAAGAGTTTTAACACCAAAGACATCTGCTACTTAATGGAAAGCCCATTAATCCCGGGACACTGATAGCTCACAACAGTCTGGAGGGGTATTGGAGGAGGGACGGCGCGCTGAGAGCAGGGCGGAGGGTCAGGGGGAAGAACCTTTTGCTCAAATATCAATAACAGCTTATATTTATGCTGAACCTTTGATGTATTAAAGCACACGAGCGGTTTTCCAGGAACATTCAAAATCTAAATACAACAACAAGCCACACAACAGATCTGAATAGATCAGATGACCAAAAGGCTGGTCACAAGTCACATTTAAGGAGCATCTTAAGGAGGAGAGATGAAGGAAAGAGGGAGGAAGATGGGGGGCTAAGGGGAGAAGAGGTTTATGGGTGTGGGGGAAGTTTGTAGGGGCTGGAGGAGGTTACAGAGATATGGAGGGGTGTAGGGGCTGGAGGAGGTTACAGAGATAGGGAGGGGGTGTAGGGCTGGAGGAGGTTACAGAGATAGGGGTGGGATGTAGGGTTGGAGGAGGTTACAGAGAAAAAAGGGGGGTGTAGGGCTGGAGGAGGTTACAGAGATAGGGGTGGGATGTAGGGCTGGAGGAGGTTACAGAGATAGGGAGGGGTGTCGGGGCTGGAGGAAGTTACAGAGATAGGGAGGGGTATAGGGGCTGGAGGAGGTTACAGAGATAGAGAGGGGTGTAGGGGCTGGAGGAGGTTACAGAGATAGGGAGGGGTGTAGGGGCTGGAGGAGGTTACAGAGATAGGGAGGGGTGTCGGGGCTGGAGGAGGTTACAGAGATAGGGAGGGGGTGTAGGGCTGGAGGAGGTTACAGAGATAGGGAGGGGGTGTAGGGCTGGAGGTGGTTACACAGATAGGGAGGGGTGTAGGAGGTTACAGAGAGAGAGGGAGGGGTGTAGGGGCTGGAGGAGGTTACAGAGATAGGGAGGGGGTGTAGGGCCAGGAGGAGGTTACAGAAATAGGGAGGGGTGTAGGGCCAGGAGGAGGTTACAGAGATAGGGAGGGGTGTAGGGCCAGGAGGAGGTTACAGAGATAGGGAGGGGTGTAGGGCCAGGAGGAGGTTACAGAGATAGGGAGGGGGTGTAGGGCCAGGAGGAGGTTACAGAGATAGGGAGGGGGTGTAGGGCCAGGAGGAGGTTACAGAGATAGGGAGGGGGTGTAGGGCCAGGAGGAGGTTACAGAAATAGGGAGGGGGTGTAGGGCTGGAGGAGGTTACAGAGGTAGGGAGGGGTGTAGGGCCAGGAGGAGGTTACAGAGAGAGGGAGGGGTGTAGGGCCAGGAGGGTACAGAGATAGGGAGGGTTGTAGGAGCTGGAAGAGGCTGCAGGATTGTTGGGGCTGGCGTTGCCTAGAGGGTGACATTACATGAGGGTTTGAAAAGGGGGGCTGAGGACAGACCCTTTATTATTTGTTCAAAAAAATAAGGAGGAGTTTAAAAATAATGAAGAATCGCACACATGCTCACACAGGTGCCCCGCCCCATCAGCCTGAACCTGTACTCGTCACAGCAGTGCTGGGGAAAGCAGCAGGTCTCCCTGTGGCTCTGAGCAGCTCCGAGTCCACTCACAGCTCTGCAGGAGTCCTCCGCGTGGATAATAATGGAGAGGGTGTTGAAGGCACGGGGAGCTCACCCTGCTTGAGGAGAAGTGCACAGTGCCAGGAGAATGAATTGCAAACACTGCAGGTAGCCAGGCACACTGTTACCCATCTCCCCACAGCAGCACTGGGACAAGCGGAGGAATCTAACACGTACAGGTGAAGCGGACAGCACTGCAGTGATTCAAAACACACTCAGAACCGTGTTCTCACTCATCATATCCCTCTTCTCCTCAGCATCACACCTTCACATTCAGTCTGTATCTACCTCCACAGAGGAACAATACACTCTGAACCATGTCAAACCTTACAGCCAACTGAAGGTTTCAGAAGACCAGCCGTGGGATGAGTCTTGACTGAAAAGCTTACTGACTTAAACAGACCATTCTCACCATTCATCCAGCCAGGGAACACTGGACAGTGATCAGGAGCAGGAACCCTGGCTGATTTCCCCTCTCTCTAACCCAGGGATCACTGGACAGTGATCAGGAGCAGGAACCCTGGCTGATTTCCCCTCTCTCTCTAACCCAGGGATCACTGGACAGGGATCAGGAGCAGGAACCCTGACTGATTTCCCCTCTCTCTCTCTAACCCAGGGATCACTGGACAGGGATCAGGAGCAGGAACCCTGGCTGATTTCCCCTCTCTCTCTAACCCAGGGATCACTGGACAGGGATCAGGAGCAGGAACCCTGACTGATTTCCCCTCTAACTCAGGGATCACTGGACAGTGATCAGGAGCAGGAACCCTGGCTGATTTCCCCTCTCTCTAACCCAGGGATCACTGGACAGTGATCAGGAGCAGGAACCCTGGCTGATTTCCCCTCTCTCGAACGCGGGGAATATTAAGTGTACCGTTAATACCCTGAGATATGTGACCCCCCCATCCCACCCCCAGTGTACAGAGCATAGATGAATGAGACAGAAGGTACAACTTAGGAGGATTAGGAACTGTATGCTTGCTTTGGCATCTGAGATAATTGTACATGGACTGCACTTTGACTTTCTTCTGGTCTCCCTGTGTGTTGGAACATGCCAAGCTGCTGTCACCTCTTGTACCAGCTCTGTGTAAAGTGAATGTTTGATCCCTTTAACTAATCACACTGCTAAACCCACTGTTACTCGGGCGCCTGGAACTCAGCCATAGGTTGGGAAGAATCACTGCCCATCCCCCGTTTATTTTTTAAACTCTTCCTGTTCCAACTGGGTTAATAATTGACTGAGAAGTGGGTGAATAGAACGGACAAATCGCCCAGGTTAGCCACACCTCCAGCCTGATGTTACCTATCCCCATGACTGCATCAGTGCTTCAGCTGTTGTGCAGTTAGAAAGATAAAAGCTGGCGGACTGGCCCGGTCTATCTTTGCCATGGGGCTTGTTGCTAGCTGTGCCTGCTGGTGGACTGCAGGAGCAGCGCACCAGGAGGGAAAACATTCCTTCACCAAAGTGTCCTTCCACTGTTGTGAAGCAGTGACATTGTCTCCCCTACCACATTACCGGGTGACACAGAATCGGCACATGGCTCCAGTTCACATTGTAACACCTAGAGGAACGATGTGAAAGGGTCCCCCCCCCCTCGACAGCAAGAAACTGGGTCTGCAGCAGGACACCAAGCCGCCAGATTCACCAGTCAGCCCCGGCGTTATTGTACAGAGCACAGCCAACCCTGCATCCAACAGACGTGGAGCTTTGCAGCCACTGAACTGAGCAGGCAGCCTTTGCCAGTTGGTGTGTACTCAGCACCGTCCTCCTCCTATCCCAGGGACGCAGTTACATTTGAAGGAAGAGATGTGTGTCTTTTTGCTCCTTCAACATTTTGCCAAAAAGCAGCGTTACAATAAATGCTGTAAGATTCTTTCCCCCAACCACACCTCGTCATCCATCTCGAGAAGACAAGTCAACAGGGCAGAGACATCGAGCAAGCTCGCACGGTGGAGAAATGGGAAGCAGTGCTTTAAAACACTACATTATTACAGCGCTCACTTCACCCAATGTTGCATTCAAGCCAAACCCTCACTTCAGTGCTGTGCTAAATTCATCTCAAACTCAGCAATGGGATTCCCCATACCCGTTAGGGTTACACCCCAGCCTTGGATGGTTCCACATCCTCTTTGTACACAGGCTGAACATGAAAGAGCACAGTCCGTCACACACCCAGTGCTGAAACCCTTGTGACCCCCCCCCCCCCCCCCTCCCCCAGCAAACACAGGCAGCCCATACTAACTTCGTGATGTCTTCTTGCTGCAGTGGGTGGCGGGCAGGTAACAAATGGGATCCTGCTTAATCCATTCAGACTGCAGGGCAGCCAGCATGCTCGGGGGAGATTGTTCAACTTGGCTGGTGGAGGTAATCACCATTGGAAGAGTGGGTGCAGGTCGAGAGAATACAGAGCTCACTTTCACAAAGCTGTGGTGATGAGAGAGGGGCAGGCTCCGTGGGTGCACAAAATCGAGAGGGTGCCTCACACCAGCACACACCGAGAGACTTGAAAATCGTGAGGAACAACTGGAAAACTGGCCAGCAGGTCGCACACCCTACACTTCAAATGACCTCTGGAAGCTGGCAGGAGCAGCAACCAGAACTCAAATGTCGAGGAGCCACAGTGGAGTGAAGTGACGGGCAGCAAGTGCCCACACAGGTAGGTAAATAGTGTACAGCGGTATGTAGAATCTGCTAGTCCACGGGAAGAGATCACACAGCGATATACATTCTAAGCTCCCCAAACAAAGACACACAAATAAAAAAAGTGAATGGATTCAGGAGCTCTTCCAATGATTCAGTCTTGAAAAGGATCTGCAGATTCAAAGTCAGGACAACCCAGCGTTGCAGAAGCGACCTTGTAGGTGGTGAGGTGGACTGTTTATATCCAGTATATTGTACACACACGGGCAGAGGAATCCTACAACCAACTCGGAAAGGGACTGGGAAGAGGGGGCAGCCTGGCACAAGTCAGCTTATGGCTGTGTCTTGAGATCCTCTTCTCACTGGGGCTTTAGACCTGATTTTTTGTTTCAGCTGGACAGATGCGTGTGTTTAAATACACACCTTAGTTTATAAATATATCCTAGAGACGCCGCTCACGTCAGCCGAGGCCAGCTTCCTTGGCTATTGTGCTGTTGAAGCTCTCTCGCTTTTCAGAGGAAACCCTGTATCCCGTCCAATAAAACAATTTCAAACACTGCCCTTCCAGTTCAGACGTGAAGTGCCACTTTCTTGCCCCCTCCTAAGCAGAGATGAAATATCGAGTTCCCTCACACTCAGTTTGACAGGAGGCACCAGCGGATTCACTTACAGCTGATTCAACGCCCCCCCCCCCCCCCTCCTCCCGTGGTCACTGGCACAGAGCTTTTCCCTGTTGTAGAGTTTTCTCCATGGAATTCTCAGTTGGTTGTCAGCGGGTCTGCTCTCTGGGAGAAGAGAGGGGAGGCAGGAGGGTGGGGGGAGCTGCAGGTCAGGCTGAGGTCGATGTCCCAGTTAAACCCCAACCTCTCCAAGATTAAAAAGCCCCAGTGACAGTTGCCAAGTTGCTGGTAAATGGAGAAAGTTCCCAGTCAGTCAATGAAGGAGCGATTGGCAGCAACTGGGAGACGCACACATACACTCAGGACGGAGCTGTCAAACTGCTGAGCCGGGAGTTAGCACCAGTCTGAAACCCAGCCAAAGTGGGGATGGAAGGAACTGGGAGTTTTGTCCCCACCGACACAGGAGGTGTTTAAACAGCTGGTGCCTTTAAACGATATCACTTGTCTTTGCTGCTGCGTCCCAGAAGGTGTTGCTCCCATTGTATCTGTAGTTCGCTCTGTCTCCTTTTAACCAATTCATTCCAGCTCCCCGCATTACTGCTCAGGCTGGCTTCCTTCTTGTTTCAACCAACTGCTTGTGTAAAATAAAAATCTGCTGCTGAATCAGGGTCCTCCCTTTGGGCTCTCCTCTCTCTCCGGTTCTCGACAGCAGTCTCTCTGCTTCAGCCTCTCAATGTGGCTCGGTCTTGCAGCTATTCCATTACCTGGGTGGGTGAAACGCCTTTTAATCTGTGCAGGAAGGAGTTCCCTCTGCTGCCGGGGGAAATGCATTCACTTATTCATGGCTGCAGTTTCCTCTTTCTCTCTCACACGTTCCGTCTCCAGGTTCTGAAGCTTCCATTGAAACAACCCTGCCTTTAATTAATGCTTTAATCCAGTAAATGGGATATGCAAAAAACAGCTGGAGAGCCGGCCGGCTAGGCTGAAAGAAATCAGTCCGAGTCCACACCCACAGCTACAAGACTGAGGCTCGACTGAACCTGGAGCAAGGGGAGGGAAGGAGGGGGGAGGGAGGGTTACAACACACAAAAAAAATCAGGAGCTGCCCAACAAACACAAAGCTGCCTGGCCAGCTTTACACACATCGCAATCACAGCACTGCAGCAGATTGCATCTGATTTTTTTTTGGGGGGGGGGTTCCTACTTCCTGTTCAATCCTCTCAAGCTCAGTGAACATCCCTAGGCTTTCTGTCTCTCTCCCTCCCCTGTCCCAGGCTAGCATGGCATGGTCCAGTTGCCTGTGTCCGCACCAGCTCCATTTATAGTCAGGAGCGGGCAGTAAATTTAGCACCAGCCAGCCAGGCGTGCCCCCGCCTTGGCCTCAGTCCCAGTGCGCTCCGTGCACCCCCACCCCCCCCCCCCCTCCCCTCACTACCCAGGGTCATGTCAAATCTGACCACTGCTAGGCTTGGAGGATTCAGAGGCTGCTTCTCTCCCTCTCCGATAATCACACAATAAATCTACAATTCTCTCTCTCTCTTAATCCATTCCCCCTCTCCCTGCACCTTTTTTTCCCAGCAACCCATCCTCTCTGGAGGAGCAGGCGAGGGAGCAGCAGGAGGGCACAGCATGTGTATCAGGGCTAAAAAGATCCAGCCCGCAGGGACACGAGCTAGATTCCTTTAACCCCCCCCCCAGGAAATGGACATGGTACTGGGAGGAGGTAAAGTGTGACACACCCACAGCCAGCCCCCCTCTCCACACACACACACACACACAGTGTCAGACACACACACACACACACAGTGTCAGACACGTGTGTAACAATAACAGACTCACTGCTCCCAATCAAAGGAAATCAATAATATAATTCCTCCTTGAACTTACATACATGTGCAATACAATATGGGGCATCATTAAAACAGATGGGAGGGCATTAGCGGTGCGGTGGGAAAACAGCTGGGGGGTGTGGAATAGATGCGAATGCTGAATTGGAAAGCTAGTATACTCAGGCTGGGCCGAATAGCCTTCCTCTGGGGAACACTCCACTGATCAGAAGGGATTTTTTCTGATTTCCTATCTTAGATCATAGGTCTCATATGACAGATAATGTTAGGGTAGCTGTAGATACCAGTGGAGCCACTCATTCTCTGAGCAGGCAGCAACACACTCCAATAGGGCAGTCTGGACTGAATAAGGGAGAGGCTGATTGGCTCTGGGGCCTGGTAACTGTGACCCTCAAATACACACTGACTGGAATCAATACACACATTTCTCTCATTATAAAGACATTTAGCATTGAAAAGACAGCAATACAGAGAAATATAAAACCCACACCTGTCTCAGTGACATCCCATATGCTGCCAGGAATTCCCTCACTGAACCTTCTCACCTCCCTTTCTTCAAAACCTTAATGTGACACACCTGCCCCAATATCTCCTGAAGAAGCTCACTGTCACACTCTGTCCGGTTACCTTCCTGTGAACTGCATTGAGACTACATTATTAGGATTACACTACGACTCTCACCAACCTTTACAGATGCACCATAGAAAGCATTCTTTCTGGTTGTATCACAGCTTGGTATGGCTCCTGCTCTGCCCAAGACCGCAAGCAACTACAAAAGGTCGTGAATGTAGCCCAATCCATCACGCAAACCAGCCTCCCATCCATTGACTCTGTCTACACTTCCTGCTGCCTCGGAAAAGCAGCCAGCATAATTCAGGATCCCACGCACCCCGGACATCCGCTCTTCCACCTTCTTCCATCGGGAAAAAGGTACAAAAGTCAGAGGTCACACACCAACCGACTCAAGAACAGCTTCTTCCTTGCTGCTATCAGACTTTTGAATGGACTTACCTCACATTAAGCTGATCTTTCTCTACACCCGATCTATGACTGTAACACTGCATTCTGTACTCTCTCCTTTCCTTCTCTATGAACAGTATGTTTTGTCTATATAGCATGCAAGAAACAATACTTTTCACTTAATACATGCAACAATAATAAATCAAATTAAAATTGGTGCCATATAAATGCAGGTTGCTGCCACTAAGTACTAACCAAACTAGTCTGTGTCCCCTTCCCTACAGCCCCCCCCCTTGAGCCTGTTACACAGGAACAGGAGGAGGCCCCATTCAGCCCCTCGAGCCTGTTACACAGGAACAGGAGGAGGCCCCATTCAGCCCCTCGAGCCTGTTACACAGGGACAGGAGGAGGCCCCATTCAGCCCCTCGAGCCTGTTACACAGGAACAGGAGGAGGCCCTATTCAGCCCCTCGAGCCTGTTACACAGGAACAGGAGGAGGCCCCATTCAGCCCCTCGAGCCTGTTACACAGGGACAGGAGGAGGCCCCATTCAGCCCCTCGAGCCTGTTACACAGGAACAGGAGGAGGCCCCATTCAGCCCCTCGAGCCTGTTACACAGGAACAGGAGGAGGCCCCATTCAGCCCCTCGAGCCTGTTACACAGGAACAGGAGGAGGAGGCCTTATTCAGCACTCACCCCCTTCCCCCACCCCGCCGCAACACTCTCGAGCTTGTTACACCATTCAATGAGATCATGATTGAACTATGACCCAACTTCATATCACCACCTTTGTCCCACATCCCTCGAATAACAAAAATCTTTCAATCTCAGATTTATTAACAACTGATCGGGAATCAATTGCCACTGGTGGAAGAGACTTCCACCCTTTGTGTGAAGAAGCATTTCCCAAATTTCACTTCTGAAAGAATCCTGACACATTCATCGAATCCCCACAATGCAGAAGATGGCCATTCGGACCATCGAGCCTGCATTGACTCCTGGAAAGAGCATCTTACCCAGGCCCTATCCCCGTGTATTTATCCCACTAATCCACCAAACCTACACATCTTTGGATGGCACGGTGTCACAGTGGTTAGCACTGCTGCCTCACAGCGCCAGGGACCCGGGTTCAATTCCCGGCTTGGGTCACTGTCTGTGTGGAGTCTGCACATTCTCCCCGTGTCTGTGTGGGTTTTCTCAGGGTGCTCCGGTTTCCTCCCACAGTCTGAAAGACGTGCTGGTTAGGTGCATTGGCCATGCTAAATTCTCCCTCAGTGTACCCAAACAGGTGCTGGAGTGTGGCGACTAGGGATTTTCACAGTAACTTCATTGCAGTGTTAATATAAGCCTACTTGTGACACAAATAAGTAACTAAATTAAATAATTTAGCATGGTCAATCTATAAGAGCATAAGACATAGGAGCAGAATTAGGCCATTCGGCCCATCGAGTCTGCTCCACCATTCAATCATGGCTGATTTTTTTCTCATCTCCATTCTCTTGCCTTTTCCCCGTAACCCCTGATCCCCTTATTAATCAAGAACCTATCTATCTCTGTCTTAAAGACACTCAATGACCCGGCCTCCACAGCCTTCTGCGGCAAAGAGTTCCACAGATTCACCACTCTCTGACTGAAGAAATTCCTCCTCATCTCTGTTTTAAAGGATCGTCCCTTTAGCCCGAGGTTGTGCCTCTGGTTCTAGTTTTTCCCACTAGCGGAAACATCCTCTCCATATGCAATCCACCTAACCTACACACCTTTGAACTGTGAGAGGAAATCAGAGCACCCGGAGGAAACCCACACAGACACAGGGAGAACGTGCAGACTCCACACAGTCACCCAAGGCCAGAATTGAATTGGGTCCCTGGCGCTGTGAGGCAGCAGTGCTAACCACTTGGCTTTCAATGTGAGAGTGACCCGTTGGTCCTGGACTGCCCTCCAGCAGCAGAAATAGTTTCTGCCATCAACCCAGAATATCTACACTCGCTCCTCCCACATCCCTCCTGTCCTGAACTCAGGAACCCGGAGTCCAGTGATGAACCCCACCGCTGCCCAACACTTAGCAGGCCTCATTACTATACAAGGGATACCCAGCTCACTCGGGCACAGGGGAAAGTGGCAAATGAAGCTATATTGGGTTTTGTGACACATGACTTGCCAAGTGATTCGCGTGTGTGTGCAGAGTTTAAAAATTGAACTCATGATGAATTTGAACACAGTGAGTTTTTCGCTCAAGAGGTCCCACTGATGTGTCAGTTATTATTTACAGGCTGTGTACAGATGAATGAGAACATCCTGCATCGCCACACCTGGTGACATTTTGTCACTCAATACCCAGTCAGTTCATCAGTTATTCTGTTGAAATTGATGGGTGGGACAAGAAAGGTGGTGAATCAGACATGGAGAAACGCAACAGGAAACAAGGAAGGGACAGAGAGAGGGGGACAGAGAGAGAGAGAGGGAGAGACAGACAGAGAGAGAGAGAGAGGGAGGGACAGACAGAGAGAGAGAGAGAGACAGACAGAGAGAGAGAGAGAGGGACAGACAGAGAGAGAGAAGGACAGACAGAGAGAGAGAGAGGGACAGACAGAGAGAGAGAGAGGGACAGACAGAGAGAGAGAGGGGGACAGACAGAGAGAGAGAGGGGGACAGACAGAAAGAGAGGGGGACAGACAGAAAGAGAGGGGGACAGACAGAAAGAGAGGGGGACAGACAGAAAGAGAGGGGGACAGACAGAAAGAGAGGGGGACAGACAGAAAGAGAGGGGGACAGACAGAAAGAGAGGGGGACAGACAGAAAGAGAGGGGGACAGACAGAAAGAGAGGGGGACAGACAGAAAGAGAGGGGGACAGACAGAAAGAGAGGGGGACAGACAGAAAGAGAGGGGGACAGACAGAAAGAGAGGGGGACAGACAGAAAGAGAGGGGGACAGACAGAAAGAGAGGGGGACAGACAGAAAGAGAGGGGGACAGACAGAAAGAGAGGGGGACAGACAGAAAGAGAGGGGGACAGACAGAAAGAGAGGGGGACAGACAGAAAGAGAGGGGGACAGACAGAAAGAGAGAGGGACAGACAGAAAGAGAGAGGGACAGACAGAAAGAGAGAGGGACAGACAGAAAGAGAGAGGGACAGACAGAAAGAGAGAGGGACAGACAGAAAGAGAGAGGGACAGACAGAAAGAGAGAGGGACAGACAGAAAGAGAGAGGGACAGACAGAAAGAGAGAGGGACAGACAGAAAGAGAGAGGGACAGACAGAAAGAGAGAGGGGCAGACAGAAAGAGAGAGGGACAGACAGAAAGAGAGAGGGACAGACAGAAAGAGAGAGGGGCAGACAGAAAGAGAGAGGGGCAGACAGAAAGAGAGAGGGACAGACAGAAAGAGAGAGGGACAGACAGAAAGAGAGAGGGACAGACAGAAAGAGAGAGGGACAGACAGAAAGAGAGAGGGACAGACAGAAAGAGAGAGGGACAGACAGAAAGAGAGAGGGACAGACAGAAAGAGGGACAGACAGAAAGAGAGAGGGACAGACAGAAAGAGAGAGGGACAGACAGAAAGAGAGAGGGACAGACAGACACACAGAGTCAGTTTTAAATGCAGTGCTTGTTCCAAGCCTTTCAGTGCTTCATTCCAGCCCCTCAGGTCCCTGACAAGAAGCTGCCTTTTCTCTGAAGTAAGTTTCACTTCCCGGGGAAAGGCCAGGCACACTAAGTCGTGATACTGGAGCACTGTGGGCGTTCATTTCGTGTTCAGAGGGCTGCTGTTAATCACATTGATATTTTTATAAAGCTACCAAAGGCTGCTTATCCTCCCTCCTCCGTCTGGTGAGGTAATGCAGGAATTGCCAGCCTCAAATTATCTCAGGGCTGCGTTTGGAAAGAGGAGTGTAGAAAGAGGGAGGGAGAAATCAGGCCCCCACAATCCAGAGAGCTGATAAACCAGGGAGGGAGCAGGTTTATCACTTCCTCTGTATAGACATTTCACAGAGAAATAATAGCAGCTCCTCAATGCACAATAAACAGACCCTCCTCATTAACCATTGCTCCCTGGAGACCCTCCTCATTAACCAGTGATCCACTGGAGACCCTCATTAACCAGTGATCCACTGGAGACCCTCCCCTCACTAACCAGTGATCCACTGGAGATCCTCCTCATTAACCAGTGCTCCACTGGAGATGCTCCCCCTCTCTATCCAGTGCTCCAGTGGAGATCTTCCCTCTGTGAACCAGTGCTCCACTGGAGATGCCCCCCTCGCTATCCAGTGCTCCACTGGAGATCTTCCCCCTGCTAACCAATGATCCACTGGAGACCCTCACAACACTAACCAGTGATCCATTGGAGACCCTCCCCATGCTAACCAGTGCTCCATTGGAGACCCTCCTCTCGCTAACCAGTGATCCACTGGAGATCCTCCGCCTGCTGACCACTGATCCACTGGAGACCCTCTGCTCACTAACCAGTGATCCACTGGAGATCTTCCCCCTGCTAACCAGTGCCCTACTGGAGATCTTCCCCCTGCTAACCAGTGATCCACTGGAGACCCTCACAATGCTAACCAGTGATCTATTGGAGACCCTCCCCATGCTAACCAGTGATCCACTGGAGATCCTCCCCTCGCTAACCACTGATCCACTGAAGACCCTCGCCCCACTAACCAGTGATCCACTGGAGATCCTCTTCCGCTAACCAGTGATCCACTGGAGACCCTTCCCCTTGCTAACCAATAATCCACTGGAGACCCTTCCCCTCACTAATCTATGCTCCACTGGAGGCCCTCCCCCCTGCTAACCAGTGATCCACTGAAGACCCTTCCCCTCGCTAACTAGTGATCGAATGCAGACCCTCTCCCCGCTAACCAGTGATACACTGGAGACCCTTCCCCTCGCTAACCAGTGATCCATTGGAGACCCTTCCCCTCGCTAACCTGTGATTCACTGGAGACCCTCGTCCTCGCTAACCAGTGATCCATTGGAGACCCTTCCCCTCGCTAACCTGTGATTCACAGGAGACCCTCGTCCTCGCTAACCAGTGCTCTAATGGAGCCCGCCCTCCCGCTAACCAGTGATCCAGTGGAGATACCCCTGCTAATCAGTGATCCACTGGAAACCCTTCCCACTCGCTAACCAGTGATCCACTGGAGACCCTCCCCCCACTAACCAGTGATCCACTGGAGACCCTCCCCCACTAACCAGTGATCCACTGGAGACCCTCCCCCACTAACCAGTGATCCACTGGAGACCCTTCCCCACTAACCAGTGATCCACTGGACACCCTTCCCCTCGCTAACCAGTGATCGAATGTAGACCCTCTCCCCGCTAACCAGTGATCGACTGGAGATGTGGAGGCAATGCCAATGTGGCCAGGGGCATTTGGAGAAGGGAAATTGTGCAGTCCTCCTCCACCCATATGACAAACACTGGCTGATTGACTTTGGGGCTTTTAAACGTGTCAGATGAGCTTTATTACTGGAACAGGCTGTGTATAAACATACAGACCCGCACAGAATGCCATATCTATAAATATATCGCACAGAGATTGCCACCAACTCTGTTTCGTTCATCCTTCCGGGTTCTGCATGTTGCACTTTCCACTCGCTGTTGCAATTCCCTCACCTAGCAACAAGACGCGTCATCACAGCGCCCGCACCATCTCATTGGCTACCCGTTGCGCCAATGGAAAGCCAGGCCCGCCTGTTGCCAGGGCGGCGAGGCGAAGGGGCGGAGCCAGAAGCTACTCTGCCCAGCAATAGGTGGAATGATTGACAGGTACAGGCTCACTGTCCAGGGGGTGGGGGGAGGGATTGACAGATACAGCTCACTGCCCAGGGAGAGGGGGGGGGGGATTGACAGGTACAGGCTCACTGCCCCAGGGAGAGGGGGATTGACAGGTACAGGCTCACTGTCCAGGGGGTGGGGGATTGACAGGTACAGGCGCACTGCCCAGGGGGAGGGGGATTGACAGGTACAGGCTCACTGCCCCCGGGGGTAGGGGGATTGACAGGTACAGGCTCACTGCCCAGAGGGAGGGGGGAGGGGGATTGACAGGTACAGGCTCACTGCCCCAGGGGTAGGGGGATTGACAGGTACAGGCTCACTGCCCGGAGGGAGGGGATTGACAGGTACAGGCTCACTGCCCAGGGGAGGGGGAATGACAGGTACAGGCTCACTGCCCAGGGGGAGGGGGGTGGGATTCAGATACAGGCTCACTGCCCAGGGAGAGGGGGGATTGACAGGTACAGGCTCACTGCCCAGGGGAGGGGGATTGACAGGTACAGGCTCACTGCCCAGGGGGAGAGGGGAGGGATTGACAGATAAAGGCTCACTGCCCAGGGAGAGGGGGGGGGGGTGGATTGACAGGTACAGGCTCACTGCCCCAGGGAGAGGGGGATTGACAGGTACAAGCTCACTGTCCAGGGGGTGGGGGATTGACAGGTACAGGCTCACTGCCCAGGGGGAGGGGGATTGACAGGTACAGGCTCACTGCCCCGGGGGTAGGGGGATTGACAGGTACAGGCTCACTGCCCGGGGGGGGGATTGACAGGTAGTGGCTCACTGCCCCGGGGAGGGGGGAGGGGGGGGGGGGGAGGGATTGACGGGTACAGGCTCACTGCCCAGGGGGAGGGGGAGGATTGACAGTTACAGGCTCACTGTCCAGAGGCAGGGGGATTGACAGGGACGGGCTCACTGCCCATGGGGAGGCGGGGGATTGACAGGTACAGGCTCACTGCCCAGGGGGAGGCGGGGGATTGACAGGTACAGGCTCACTGCCCAGGGGGAGGGGGATTGACACGTACAGGCTCACTGTCCACGGGAGGGGAATTGACAGGTACAGGCTCACTGCCCAGGGCGAGGGGGAGGACTGACAGGTACAGGTTCACTGGCCAGGTGGAGGGAGATTGACAGGTACAGGCTCACTGCCCAGGGGGAAGGGGATTGACAGGTACAGGTTCACTGCCCAGGGGGAAGGGGATTGACAGGTACAGGCTCACTGCCCAGGGGTGAGGGAGAGGATTGACAGGTACAGGCTCACTGCCCAGGGGGAGGGGGATTGACAGGTACAGGCTCACTGCCCAGGGGGAGGGGGATTGACAGGTACAGGCTCACTGCCCAGGGGTGAGGGAGAGGATTGACAGGTACAGGCTCACTGCCCAGGGGGAGGGGGATTGACAGGTACAGGCTCACTGCCCAGGGGTGAGGGAGAGGATTGACAGGTACAGGCTCACTGCCCAGGGGGAGGGGAGGGGGATTGACAGGTACAGGCTCACTGCCCAGGGGGAGGGGAGGGGGATTGACAGGTACAGGCTCACTGCCCAGAGGGAGGGGGGGGGGGATTGACAGGTACAGGCTCAATGCCCAGGGGGGAGGGGAGGGGGATTGACAGGTACAGGTTCACTGCCCAGGGGGAGGGGGATTGACAGGTACAGGCTCACTGCCTAGGGGGGAGGGGAGGGGGATTGACAGGTACAGGCTCACTGCCCGGGGGGGGGGGGGGGGGGGGGGGGATTGACAGGTACAGGCTCACTGCCCAGGGCGGGGGGGATTGACAGGTACAGGCTCACTGTCCAGGGGAGGGGGATTGACAGGTACAGGCTCACTGCCCGGGGGGAGGGGGAGGATTGACAGGTACAGGCTTATTGCCCGGGGGGAGGATTGACAGGTAGAGGCTCATTGCCCGGGGGGAGGGGGAGGATTGACAGGTACAGGCTCACTGCAAGGGAGGAGGGGGAGGATTGACAGGTACAGGCTTATTGCCCGGGGGGAGGATTGACAGGTAGAGGCTCATTGCCCGGGGGGAGGGGAAGGATTGACAGGTACAGGCTCACTGCCCAGGATGAGGGGGAGGATTGACAGGTACAGGCCCGAGGTGGGTTGCCCACTAATGGCGGGGTTGATGACAGGCCAGTGCAAGCTCCTTCCCATCCAGCAGGCAATAGGAGCAGAGGCAGCGTCTCCCAGAGACAGGGCAGCCACCTATGCCAGGAATAGACAGTTTAAATATAGAGGAAGAGCTGAGTGTGCAGTCCTCAGCAACTGTGCACCCAATCTCTGGGGTGGGCACAGTTTCCACAGGCAGGCTGTCCTCCCACACCCCCTCTCACATTTCACCTGAATTCTGGCCTGTTTCTTTTTGAGGTCCTTTTGACCACAGGCCCCCTGCCCACCCTCCCCAACAGATGGGCTGTCTCTGAACCTTATAAGGGATTCAAGGCAATGGCACCCATTTACCCAGCACTTGGGAGACAGAAAGTTGTCAAGTCACTTTATGGGAGCAGTCATCAGATAGGACCTGTAGAAGGTCATATCAGGTCAGGGAGATAGGCACCCACTCAGTCCCAGAGGTAGGCTGTAAACAGCAAGGACGTGGCGGCAGGGACAGTTTTGAGAGAAGTCCAGTCAATAATGCAGCGATGAAATTGGGCACGAGTTTGTTTGCCTGCAAAAGTTAGGGGTTGAGGCAGCTGTATGAGCGCGACCCACCCCCACAGCCCCCCCCCCCCCAAGCTCCCACCCCACCCCCCTCCATGCTCCCACCCCCACCCCCCCACGACTCCAAGCAATGATAAAGGCATTTTCGACCAGCTTTCACCATAGTGTGCCACAGCCAATGAAATGAAAGCCGTGTACACAGCCAGATCCCGCAAACAGCAATAAGATAATGATCCGATATACACCTGCTTTTTAACAATGTTGGTTAAGGGATGATAATTAGCCCTTTGATACTGGGGAGAATGCCTTCACACCGGCACTGTTTCCATTGGAGCTCAAGGGAGATAGATTGGAACAAATGATCTGGACAGTTCACTATAGGCTGCTGTGGAATCTGCCACACAGCAATATGAAAATACGGGGAGGGGGAAGGAGAGAGTTTGCCACAGCCAGACCCAGTAAAAGATCCTTGCAATCAATGGGAACTGAGAGAGGATGAGGAATGGAGAGAAGGAATGGTTTCACACCAGTTATTACAAGATGGAATTCCTTATCACAAAGGGCTATTAAAGGATTCAGAGATATCATTTAATAACAGTTCAATAATTCTGATAGAATCCTTACAGTGCAGACGGAGGCCATTTGGCCCATCGAACTTTCACCGACAACAATCCCACTTAGGCCCTATCCCAGTGACCCCATGTATTCACCCACTCATCCTCCCCCCCCCCACCGACACTGAGGGACAACCTAACCCGCACATCTTTGGACTGTGGGAGGAAACCGGAGCACCCGGAGGAAACCCACACAGACACAGGGAGAACGTGCAGACTCCACACCCACAGTGACCCGAGCCAGGAATGGAACCCGGGTCCCTGGCGCTGTGAGGCAGCAGCGCTAACCACTGTGCCATCGTGCTGCCGGGAATCGAACCTGGGTCCCTGGTGCTGTGAGGCAGCAGCGCTAACCACTGTGCCACCGTGCCCCCGGGAATGGAACCCGGGTCCCTGGCGCTGTGAGGCAGCAGCGCTAACCACTGTGCCACCGTGCCCCCGGGAATGGAACCCGGGTCCCTGGCGCTGTGAGGCAGCAGCGCTAACCACTGTGTCACCGTGCCCCCGGGAATGGAACCCGGGTCCCTGGTGCTGTGAGGCAGCAGCGCTAACCACTGTGCCACCGTGCCCCCGGGAATGGAACCCGGGTCCCTGGCGCTGTGAGGCAGCAGCGCTAACCACTGTGCCATCGTGCCCCCGGGAACCGAACCCGGGTCCCTGGCGCTGTGAGGCAGCAGTGCTAACCACTGTGTCACCGTGCCCCCGGGAATCGAACCCGGGTCCCTGGCGCTGTGAGGCAGCAGTGCTAACGACTGTGCCATCGTGCTGCCGGGAATCGAACCTGGGTCCCTGGTGCTGTGAGGCAGCAGCGCTAACCACTGTGCCACCGTGCCCCCGGGAATGGAACCCGGGTCCCTGGCGCTGTGAGGCAGCAGCGCTAACCACTGTGCCATCGTGCCCCCGGGAACTGAACCCGGGTCCCTGGCGCTGTGAGGCAGCAGTGCTAACCACTGTGTCACCGTGCCCCCGGGAATCGAACCCGGGTCCCTGGCGCTGTGAGGCAGCAGCGCTAACCACAGTGTCACCGTGCCCCCGGGAATGGAACCCGGGTCCCTGGCGCTGTGAGGTAGCAGCGCTAACCACTGTGTCACCGTGCCGCCGGGAATTGAACACGGGTCCCTGGCGCTGTGAGGCAGCAGTGCTAACCACTGTGTCACCGTGCCCCCGGGAATGGAACCCGGGTCCCTGGCGCTGTGAGGCAGCAGCGCTAACCACTGTGTCACCGTGCCCCCGGGAATCGAACCCGGGTCCCTGGCGCTGTGAGGCAGCAGCGCTAACCACTGTGTCACCGTGCCCCCGGGAATCGAACCCGGGTCCCTGGCGCTGTGAGGCAGCAGTGCTAACCACTGTGTCACCGTGCCCCCGGGAATCGAACCCAGGTCCCTGGCTCTGTGAGGCAGCAGCGCTAACCACTGTGTCACCGTGCCCCTGGGAATGGAACCCGGGTCCCTGGCTCTGTGAGGCAGCAGCGCTAACCACTGTGTCACCGTGCCCCCGGGAATGGAACCCAGGTCCCTGGCGCTGTGAGGCAGCAGCGCTAACCACTGTGTCACCGTGCCGCCGGGAATTGAACCCGGGTCTCTGGCGCTGTGAGGCAGCAGTGCTAACCACTGTGTCACCGTGCCCCCGGGAATGGAACCCGGGTCCCTGGCGCTGTGAGGCAGCAGCGCTAACCACTGTGTCACCGTGCCCCCGGGAATCGAACCCGGGTCCCTGGCGCTGTGAGGCAGCAGCGCTAACCACTGTGCCACCGTGCCCCCGGGAATGGAACCCGGGTCCCTGGTGCTGTGAGGCAGCAGCGCTAACCACTGTGCCACCGTGCCCCCGGGAATCGAACCCGGGTCCCTGGTGCTGTGAGGCAGCAGTGCTAACCACTGTGCCAACTCTCAAGGATACAGAGAAGTAGAATTACTGGGAAGATGTTCAAGATAGATTTTTGAGCACTAAATGAATCAAGAGACAGGGCAGGGAAGTGCGACAGAGGAAGACCAGCCATATTCTTACTAAATGGGGGAGCTCGAGGGGCATAGTGGCCTACACTTGCTCCTGTTTCTTCCAGCAAACAGTTCCAATGGGGGATACTAGCATACATACAGTCTAAAGACCACAATCTTGTACAAAGATGTCCAGCCTTTGCAGAACCTCCCCCCCCGCCCCCACCCCCACCCCGCACCTCTGTTCTGCGCCAGAGACTCACTCATTGTGCGCTTGTAGAGCCCTAACCCTTCCTGCCCCGCCTCACTTTCTAGGAAAAGCAGGAGTGGTGTGGGAGGAGAAAGAATAACCCTCCTGATGATTATTCTGCAACAGATAAATTCTATTTTGAGCTGAAGACTGGAGGGAGGGGCCAGGGCTTCGTGTTGGCTGCCCCTGCTCTCCTGTAAGTACCAACAGCACAAGCGGATCATGGGGAGATTAATATTTCATCCTGAAAAATGGTTCAGAGAATGCTGTGGGAGTCCCAGTGATATTACTGTCAGGCAGGCTAAATATTGTGTTGTCAATGAATAGGCCCAGTCAGCCTGTAAATCTCACAGACTGCAAGTGGTTTCTGACAGCTGAAACAAGTGGGGTGGATTCCATTGTTCATCGTTCAGACCTGCATAATTCCACTAAACTGATGATCGAAAATTCTACATGGCCATCAATCTTAGGCTCATATCACACACCTCCACCGTGTTCGTCCCTCTGTCAGCGAAACTGCTGTCCGTGCCTGTGTCACCTCTACACTCAACTATTCCAATGTTTCCTGAGCTGGACAGCCTTCCACTTATCCCTCAGCCAACACCCCAATAGATTCTCTGTTTCAATGCTCTTTGTGGGATCTTGCTGTGTGTAAATGGCTGCTGCATTTCCTCCATCACAACAGTGCTCACACTTCACTCCACAGGACCACCCGGAGATGCTGAAAGGCACTGGAGGTTTGGGAGCCCTGGGATGGCACTGGAGGTTTGGGAGCCCTGGAGGTTTGGGAGCCCTGGGATGGCGCTGGAGGTTTGGGAGCCCTGGGATGGTGCTGGAGGTTTTGGAACCCTGGGATGGCGCTGGAGGTTTGGGAGCCCTGGGATGGTGCTGGAGGTTTTGGAACCCTGGGATGGTGCTGGAGGTTTTGGAACCCTGGGATGGCGCTGGAGGTTTGGGAGCCCTGGGATGGCGCTGGAGGTTTGGGAGTTATATCTTAGTTAAGTTTCTTTGAGAGTGTCCCGGCATCCAGATCAGAAATGAAGCTCTCAGCCACCTGTCTGGCACTCGCTATTGCCCATCACCACCCCTGCTGCACCCCCGCCACCCACATCTATGGGAACCAGACCCGACTTTCACCTCACACTTAATCCAATTCTTATGACTCTTGTGTATCTGTACCCAGAAATGTTCATTAGCCAAGTTTCTAATGAGGTGACATTACATAGCTGCTCTATTAATACGAAGCCAGTGGTTGAAGGTCTGAAACATTACAGTATAAGGAGCTGATCACAGAGGACACGGAGAAACAACAATTTACTGCTTTAAACGGCCCAAGGTTTGAGAATGAGTAATCCCAGGGTGGCATAAAACCCCGCTCAAAATTGGCAGCGGATGTACCAGCCTTTGCCAAGCGTTTTCTGGACTCTGAGGAATTACGAGTCCTTCTCAGGCCGAGGAGTTGGCAAGGGCACAAGATGCCAAGCAGTGAAAGACAATGGAGTCACAGTGTGGACGGGACAGCGCCCCTTCCCTGAGCCAGCTGGGACAGGGCACAGAAAAGTACCCCAGCACCACACAACAATCTGATCATTCAGATCGCGTTCCGAGAATGCTGCCAACCAGCCTGCAATAAAACAAATGCTGATCTCACAACAATGGACACACCAATTCCCCCCACCCCCACACATTTCCCACCCGCAGGGCAGGAAATGTGAGAGTCAGGCTCTTCGATTGGGTGCCAACATGAATATTCAGAGCACTAATATTTACATTTTTACATCATGAACTGTCCCTCATTGTTTTGCTTTCTATAAAACACAAATGGATTTGAACTGCAATTGTCCCTGCTATTTTCCCACACTGGGTCAAATCAGAAGCAGAAACATCACTTTGCCTTCTGATAGGAGGCACTTAGGACTGGGTGTGGCAGCAATATCCATCACGATGCTCTACGCCCGCAGTGTCTCGGGGACACTGAACTGTGCACTCCCTCAGTGAGGGAGTGTGAGTGAGGCGACTGGGAACTCCCTCAGTGAGGGAGAGTGAGTGAGGCGACTGGGAACTCCCTCAGTGAGGGAGAGTGAGTGAGGCGACTGGGAACTCCCTCAGTGAGGGAGTATGAGTGAGGCGACTGGGAACTCCCTCAGTGAGGGAGTGTGAGTGAGGCGACTGGGAACTCCCTCAGTGAGGGAGAGTGAGTGAGGCGACTGGGAACTCCCTCAGTGAGGGAGAGTGAGTGAGGCGACTGGGAACTCCCTCAGTGAGGGAGTGTGAGTGAGGCGACTGGGAACTCCCTCAGTGAGGGAGAGTGAGTGAGGCGACTGGGAACTCCCTCAGTGAGGGAGTGTGAGTGAGGCGACTGGGAACTCCCTCAGTGAGGGAGAGTGAGTGAGGCGACTGGGAACTCCCTCAGTGAGGGAGAGTGAGTGAGGCGACTGGGAACTCCCTCAGTGAGGGAGAGTGAGTGAGGCGACTGGGAACTCCCTCAGTGAGGGAGAGTGAGTGAGGCGACTGGGAACTCCCTCAGTGAGGGAGAGTGAGTGAGGCGACTGGGAACTCCCTCAATGAGGGAGAGTGAGTGAGGGGACTGGGAACTCCCTCAGTGAGGGAGAGTGAGTGAGGCGACTGGGAACTCCCTCAGTGAGGGAGAGTGAGTGAGGCGACTGGGAACTCCCTCAGTGAGGGAGTGTGAGTGAGGCGACTGGGAACTCCCTCAGTGAGGGAGAGTGAGTGAGGCGACTGGGAACTCCCTCAGTGAGGGAGTGTGAGTGAGGCGACTGGGAACTCCCTCAGTGAGGGAGTGTGAGTGAGGCGACTGGGAACTCCCTCAGTGAGGGAGTGTGAGTGAGGCGACTGGGAACTCCCTCAGTGAGGGAGGTGGGACGACTGTCCATCATCCACACACACAGGGTACAAGCACTTTATAATCTACACACACACACAGACACACACACAGACAGTGAACAGGGGCACTGTAGGTAGATGGAACCCAGTCAGAGATTATCTA
This sequence comes from Mustelus asterias, assembly GCF_964213995.1. Classification (NCBI taxonomy): domain Eukaryota; kingdom Metazoa; phylum Chordata; class Chondrichthyes; order Carcharhiniformes; family Triakidae; genus Mustelus; species Mustelus asterias. The sequence continues at coordinate 2,423 of NW_027591298.1, read as the reverse complement.
AGACCTTACTGAATGGTTTGAAAGGCTAACTTTCTAACACTGCAGGACTGGAGGTGATTTCAGTGAGAAGGAATCTGCGAAACATAGAACTACAGAATCATAAAATCCATAGGATGCAGGAGGCCATTTGGCACATCAAATTTGCACCCAGTCTCTAAAAGAGCATCTTACCCAAGCCCTCTCCTTTGCTCCATCCCTGTAACCCTGCACATTTACTATAGCCAATCCACCCAACCTGCACATCTTTGGAGGAAACCCACGCAGACACGGGGAGAACGTGCAAACTTCACAGAGACAGTGACCCAAGCCGGGAATTGAATCTGGGTCCCTGGTGCTGTGACGCAGCAGTGCCACATTGCCACACTAAGAAATGTGTGCTGGAAATACTAAAGTCGCCACTCAGCAGCAACTGGATTTTGCAGAGACATTAATGACACAAAGTGAGAAGCTGTCAGTGTGAGAAACAGGGTATAGGTACTCCAACAGACAGTAAAACCTGGATATGGAGTGGACCAGGAGGGACAGCTCACGATTAAATGCTGACATTCACTTGATTTAGTACCACAATGCAATGGCACCCTCTATGCTGCAAAGCTGCACTTCACAAGACACAGCACCATTTATAGAGTTCCTTTTACTGTGAACACAAACTGGACACAGACAGGGCAAGAGCTGCCCCAGGATCCTGGGGAGTGGTACCGCCCCGGGGGGGGGGGGGGGGGTTGACGCCGCCCCGGGGGAGGGTGGTGCTGCACCGGAGGGTGACGCCACCCTGGAGCCCGGGGTGGGGGGGTTGACGCCGCCCCGGGGCCCCCGGGGGAGGGTGGCGCTGCACCGGAGGGTGACGCCACCCTGGAGCCCCGGGGGTGGGTGACACTGCACTGGGGGGTGACGCCGCCCTGGAGCCCCGAGAGAGGGTGACTCCACCCTGGGACACTGCGGGGTGAAGTTGATCAATTGTCACATGTATTCTCAGACAGTGAAAAGTATTGTTTCTTGCGCGCTACACAGACAAAGCATACTGTTCATAGAGAAGGAAAGGAGAGAGTGCAGAATGTAGTGTTACGGTCATAGCTAGGGTGCAGAGAAAGATCAACTTAATGCGAGGTAGGTCCATTCAAAACTCTGACAGCAGCAGGGAAGAAGCTGTTTTTGAGTGGGTTGGTACGGTATTTGGTAGCAAGTTGACTAAAGAGGTACTAATAAAGTGGGCACCTTGAAACTGAGCATCCCTGTTCCTTCACTGTCAGTGCTGAAAGCACTGAAGAAACCACCTTCAATAAATAGGTGCCCAGAAGGCAGTTACAGGCAGGGTCAGGACAGATCGAGACATATTGGGCAGTGTGTGAGAGAGCCATAGTTTTACCTGGTGCTCTCCTCAGAGTATTGAAAGCCAAGAGACCATATTCACCAGAGGTGTTTAAATTCTTGAACATTGTGACCTCAAGTCTCACTCCTGAGATTTCAGAATGTAATCTGAATGTTGGGCCACGCTGTCAGAGGAAGAGGAGGTGCACTGTCAGAGACCTTAATCCAAGGCCTCACTCTGCCCTCAGCTGGATTTAAAGACCCCACAGCCATAATTCTGAAGAGCTTGGGGAGTTCATAGAATCATAGAAACCCTACAGTCCAGAAAAAGGCCATTTGGCCCATCGAGTCTGCACCGACCACAATCCCACCCAGGCCCTACCCCCATATCCCGACACATTTACCCGCTAATCCTTCTAACCTACGCATCTCAGGACACTAAGGGGCAATTTTAGCACGACCAATCAACCTAACCTGCACATCTTTGGACTGTGGGAGGAAACCGGAGCACCCGGAGGAAACCCACGCAGACACGGGGAGAATGTGCAAACTCCACACAGACAGTGACCCAAGTCGGGAATCGAACCCAGGTCCCTGGAGCTGTGAAACAGCAGTGCTAACCACTGTGCCACCGTGCACCCCGTACCGTACCGAGTTCTCCTCAGTATGCTGGGGTCAATACCCCAAACAATTCCTCCTAAAAAAGGCCAATCGCCACGCTGCAGTTTGTGGGAGCTTGCTCTACACACATTTACTGCCAGCACGGACCGTGAAATGGAAACCATAAATAACACAGATCTGTGCAGTAATGAAGCAAAGGAAACAACGTTTGAAACTGAGAATGGAAGCTTTAATTATTCTGCCTCCGTTCTGCGGAAGACATTTCTGAACATGGAGAACTATTCAGAAGCAAGCAGGTCTGTGGACTGGAGAATATACAGTGCAATGTTCCCATGAGAAACTCCTGGCCCCCCAGTTATAATGGTATCTGCCCATGTAAACATGTCACGATGCAGCACTCCCTCTATCCAGAGTGTGGAATCACAGCACATTTACACAAACAGGGGAACGACATTCCCAGGCACATTCTGCAGCCAAAACTACCCTGAACACCT